>NW_026590411.1:15343-45495 GCF_907164565.1 Psammomys obesus | reverse complement strand
GGTAAAGTGTTTTCTCTACAAGCATGAGGACCAGAGTTCAGATCACCACCACTCACATGAAAGCAGTTTGTGTCAGTCTGCGCTTGAAACGCTTGGTGTGTGTGTGGGGGTGGGGGGTGGTGATGGGTTGGCCAGATGAGCACAGGTATGACTTAGGGACTTTTCAGCCAGAGAACAGCCAGTTCCAGGTTCAGTGAGAGATCATAAAACAAGACTAAAAAGTGATTGATGAAGATAACTCATTTACTGTGCACACACTTGCACACACACACACGCACACACACACACACACACACACTATATAAAAATAATTTAAGAGATATTTAAAAACAAGAAATTTATAATGGGCATGGTGGTAAGTACCTGTAATCTCAGGATGTGTGGAGGTTGAAGACACAGAGTTTTATTTCGTCAGCCTGTCTTTCATACTAAGATATTGTATCAAAACACAAAATCAAAAGAATTAGAAGTGAACTGAGTTTTCCCTTGGAACACTTCGCTAAAATTTTGATGAATTTGCTTTGATGGAACTTAATAATTATACTCAGAAAAAACTATTGAGCAGCAAATTCTGTTAACTACGTATGCCTTGTCTACTCAACACATTCATTCTTTCATATAAACTCCATGCTTACTTGGTGGCAGTTTCTGGGCTTAAAGAGGATTAAAATACCGTCTTTGACTGCACAGAGTTCAAAGAAAATAAAATGAAGTAGTGGGTGAAATTTTAGAATGATATTGTGGAATATAGGAGCCTCTAACTCAGGCTGGCCCTCATACTTCCTAGTGTTGTGACCTCATGTTGTGGTGACTCCAACCATTAAATTATTTTTGTTGCTACTTCATAACTATAATTTTACTACTGTTATGAATTGCAGTGTAAGCATCTGTTTTCTGATGTCCTTAGGCCACTCCTGTGAAAGAGTCATTTGACCCTGCCCCCAATGGACCTCAACCTACAGTTGAGAACCACTGCTGTTTCTTGGAAAAGTTAAGCTCAGTAGCCAAGCTTAAAAGACAAGAGAAAGGTCTAGGGCAGAGTGTATGAAAGTCAGAAGCATGGAGTAAACAGTTATTCTAAGTGTTTGGATATGTAAGATTAGACTTTATTCTGTAGGACATAAAGAATCATCAAGAGATTTCAAAAAGAAAGTGCCTAACTCATATTTTAATTTAAGACCACACAGTGATTGAAAGATAGATTCAAGTGTATAAGGAAAAAATGCCAATTCTTTTAGAAATCTGTTGTTTTAAAGAATGTGACATGAAGAATGGGAAGAGATAGAGAAATGCATATATATTTCTGAGATTTTTTTAAGGTAACACAGAAATATGAAGAATAATGAGAGAAATCAAGAAGTATTACATACCTAGCTCTATTGATTTCTTTTTTTTAATTACAGTTTATTTACTTTGTATCCCCCCATTAACCCTTCCCTCCTCCCCTACACTGATAGGGGAGGTCCTCCCCTCCTTCCTTCTGAACTTAGTCTATCAGATCTCATCAGGAGTGGCTGCATTGTCATCTTCTGTGGCCTGGTAAGTCTGCTCTCCCCTCAGGGGGAGGTGATCAAGAACAGGCCTATCAGATTATGTCAGGGGCAGTCCCTCTTCCCATTAATAAGTAACCCACTTGGACACTATGCAGCCATGGACTGCATCTGTGCAGTGGTTCTAGGTTATCTCCATGCATGGTACTTGGTTGGAGTATGAGTCTCTGGGAAGACCCCTGTGTTCAAATTTCTAGTTCTGTTGCTCTCCTTGTGGAGTTCCTGTCCTCTCCAGACCTTTATTTCCCACATCTTACATAAGATTCCATGCACATTGCCCAACAGTTGGACATAAGTCTCAGCATCTGATTTGAGAGTCTGCAGGGCAGAGCCATTCACAGGCCCTCCGTGGCAGGTTCCTAGGTTGTTTCCTGTTTTCTTCTTCTGATGTCTATCCTCTTTGCCTTTCCGGTTAGGGATTGATCATTTTAGTCAGGGTCATCTCTCTTGATCAGTATCTTTAGATGTACAGATTTTAGTAGGTTCATCCTATATTAGATGTCTATATGATTGAGTATATATCAGTATATATTGTTTGTGTCTTTCTGCTTCTGGGAGAGCTCACTCAGGATGATCCTTTGCAGGTCCCACCATTTACCTGAAAATTTCATGATTTCCTTATTTTTCATTGCTGAGTAATATTCCATTGTGTAAATATACCACAATTTCTGCATCCATTCTTCAGTTGAGGAGCATCTGGGCTGTTTCCAGCGTCTGGCTATTAGAAAGAAAGCTGCTACAAACATGGATGAGCAAATGTCCTTATTGTGTACTTGAGCCTCTTTTGGATATGCCTAGGAGTGGTATGGCTGGATCTTGAGGAAGCACTATTCCTAGTTGTCTGAGAAAGTGCCAGATTGATTTCCAGTGTGGTTGTACAAGATTTTATGAACTTTTGAAAGTTTGAAACAGAAGTAGGAATTTAAAAAATTATTGTTGTTCAGTAGTGGGAGTCACAGACCTAACAAACTCTTCCCAGGCTCTGATAGGAAGGCTGCAGCTGTAGCTCAGGGTGGGGTTACACTTGCTCATGTGCATGTTTATGTGAGTCCCTGGGTTCAACCCCAGCACTGCAGCAAAAGAGATTGGACAACAGCAGGTAGGACAGTCAAACACACATGTGGTTAAAAGTGTTTTTTGTTTGTTTGCAAACTGAGTAAGAAATAAGTGTGTCTCTGTGTATTTAGACATGCATTTGCTACATTTGCATGTATTTAGGTCAGAAGATAACCAGATTTAAAATACAGTGAATTATACAAATCAGACCCAAGAACATGTTATTAAATTAGATGTAGACCAGATTTTCTATTAACCTTTTCATTCATTTTTGTGATATTTGAGTATTGGCCCTAGAGTCCAGGCATATTAGGCCAGAATTAGGTTTATAGTCTGTATTATCCTGAATTTGAATTCTATCATAAATTTTTATTTTGTGGCTCCCGCTAAAAACTTTCTTGATATTGCCTTTTATAGGACAATCAAACCTTGGTGAGTTGAATTCAACTCTAAATTGTCTTACACTTATTTGGAATGTGGCATCTGTGAAGAAACTGTTTAGCAAACAAATTTCCAAGCTACCCCATAGCCTACAGCTTCATTGGTGGTCCCCAGAGATTCATATATTTGAATGCCTAGGGAGTGGCATTATTAGGAGGTGTGGCCTTGTTGGATGGAGCATGTCACAGGGGGTGAGCTTTGAGTTCTCAGAAGCTCAAGCTATGCCCATTGTCTTTCTCTGTCTTTCTTCACTCTGTGTTTTGATTCAGATGTAGAACTCTCAGCTCCTTCTCCAACACCATGTCTGCATGCATGCTCTCATGTTTCCCACCATGATGATAATGGACTAAACCTCTGAACTGTAAAACAGCCCCATTTAAACACTCTCCTTTATGAGAGTTGTTGTGGTCATTGTGTCCCTCCACAGAAATAAAAACCTAACCCATGTAAATACAGGAGTCCCAGGAATATTTGAAAGCAGTAGAATTTCATTATCCATGTTTAATGCTTTTGGTAGCTAACGAATATTTATGACTAGGGTATGATGCTAGATTCAATAGATACCTGAATACAATAACATCACATTTGTGCTGGGTATTTTAATTTCTACAACATAAAGAAAAATATTATAGGAGAAGGTCTTCATTCTTTATCTTTGCACAGTTCATTTGTAAGTTTCAGCACTTATTCAGCACTCTAATTTTTTTTTGAGATGCCATTCCTTGTATATCTCAGGCTCAAGAGTTGCCTGTATCCTCAGAGTGCTTGGATTTAAGTGTTCAGCTGGCTCAGATTGCTTTTTCTTTCTAAGTCTCTCTCTCTCTCTCTCTCTCTCTCTCTCTCTCTCTCTCTCTCTGACTGTCCACAACCCCCTGGCTGTCCTCGAATTCCCTCTGTACACCATGCTGGTTTCAAAATCAGAGATCTTCCTCAGTGAGGTATTCCAGAAGCAGAAAGACACACACAGTATACCCACTTAGAAGTGGATACTAGACTTATAAGATAGGACAAACATAGTAAAATCTGTACAGCTAAAGAAGCTAAACAAGAAGAGGTTCTGGGATAAGTTGATCAATCCTCACTTAGAAAGACAAATGAGATGGACATGGGAAGTTGGAGAAAAGAAGAAACAGGACAGCAGCCTTCCATAGAGGGCCTCTGAAAGACTGTACCTAGCAGTGTATCAAAGCAGATGCTGATAACCAAACCACGGGCAGAGTGCGGGGAATCATGAACAAAGGGGGAGTTAGTAAGACATGGAGAGGATGGGATCGCCAAAAGGACCAAATATATCTGGGCACAGGGGCCTTTCTGAGACTGAGTCTCCAACCAAGAACCATGCATGGATGTAGCCTAGAACCCCTGATCAGATGTAGCCCATGGCAGCTCAGCATTCAAGTAGGTTAACCTAGTAATGGGAACAGGGATTGTATCTGACATGAACTCAGTGGAAGGCTCTTTGACCCACCCCCCTTTGAGGGAGGAGCAGCCTTACTAGGCCACAGAGGAGGGCATTGCAGCCAGTCCTGATGAGACCTTATAGACTAGGATCAGATGGAAGGGTGGGAGGAACTCCCCTATCCGTGGACTTAGAGAGGGGCATGTTGAGGAGATGAGGGAGGGAGGATGAGATTGGGAGGAAATGAGGAAAGGGGCTACAGATGGGATACAAAGTAAATGACCCATAACTAATATAAAAAATAAATATTATAAAATAACAGAAATCATAGAACTACCTGTCTTTGCCTCCCAAGTGCTGGGATTAAAGTCATGGGCTCTCTTAGCACCTGTAAACTGTTAATAACAAATTGAGATCTCAGATAGTAGATAATATACACTGGTCAGAAATTTACCTAGACAGAGGCAGGCAGATCTCTGAGTTTGAGACTATCCTGGTCTACAAAGTGAATTCCAGCACAGGCAGGGCTACCATACATTCTAAGAGAAACCCTGCCTCAAGAAAAAAGAAAATAGCCCACAGGATTATAGAATGAGATCCGGTGTCCTAGTATATCACTCCAAATGTTGTTGCTAGCGTCAACCCACCTCTTCAGGTTTTATCCTTAGAACTCAGTAACAGAATAGCTTGCTCAGCATTCCATATGCATTTTGTTCCCTGGTTCTTCTCACTAGCTGAATTCCATGGCCTTTTCCCCTGTTTAAGATTCTGTCCCTTTACCTTCATTGCTTATCTCCAGAGTCCAGTCAAAGCTTTATAAGACATATTTCTTATGTCTTATAAACATGTAGGATCCTCGAGAATATTTTAGTCTCTTTGAACTGCAAAAGTATAATAGCCCTTAAGCAACAGGAGAAGATTTGCTGTGTTTTATATTTTTTTTCGGGTGTGTGTGTACACATACTTGCATACATTCACGTATAAACACATATTTGAGAGAGTGCTGAAGTCAGGGAACAACTTCCTCTCCCTCCATGTATTGTTTTCTCTTTAAAGATTTATGTATTAATTAATTTATTTATTTATTAATTTATTTATTTATCTATTCATCTATTTATTTATTTTCTATTTATTTATCTAAATATTTATTTACTTATCTATCTATTTATTTATTATGTATACAGTATTCTGTCTGCATGTACACCTGTACACCAGTAAAGAGCACCTGCACACCAGAAGATCTCATGCTAGATGGTCCTGTGTCCCCATGTGGGTGCTGGGATTTGAACTCAGGAATTTAACCTCTGAGTCCTGTCTGCAGCTCCTCTACCATCGGTTTTAAGGATCCACCTTTGTAGTCATGTTAGTGTGGCAGGTACTTTTGTCCCCTGAACCATTTTGTCTGCCCCATTTTGTTTTTGACACTATTACTCTGTAGCCTAGGAAAGTCACTAACTCGTTTTGTAATCCAGGTAGACATCAAACTTTTGATCTTCTTTCCCTCTTTCACTTCAGTGCTAGGATTATACATGTTGACAGCCGCAGTCAGTTTGATATTTGCCTTATTTTTCTATGTATATATTCAGTGTAATATATATGGATATTTTGCCTCAAGGTAGGTCTCTCCACCACATGCAAGTCTGGCAACCACAGAGGCAGGAAAGGGCCTTAGCTTCTCTGGGACTGTGGATACAATCGTGAGTCACTGAATGCTGGGAATTAAACCTGGGTACTCTGGAGGAGCATTAAGCATGGAGCACTCTCCAGACCAATATTGGCTTCTGTGTTATTTTGTTAGTTTGCTTGTTTCTTTGTTTGTTTGTTTTTAGAGACTGTTTCTCCATGTAGCCCTGGGGATTCTGGGCTCGATTTGTAGACCATGCTGGCCTTGACCTCACAGAGATCCACCTGTCACTGCCTGCCAGAGTGCTGGGATTAGAGGCATGCACCACCATGCCTGGCAGTTTCAAGTTATTTTAATCTTCTCCCTTTGTCAACTCGGTGGGTTTGAACCCTATCAGAGAATTGGACAATCTCCATTGTGGAGCCAGTAAGAGGACCCAGGCTTAGGAAGAATATGAACGTCCTCTATGGAAAAAAGCCCCCTCTGGTCTTTATTATTTTAGAGACGAGATCTCATTTATGCAGTCCTCGCCAGGTTGGAATTCGCTGTGTATACCTCAGACTTAGAGATTGGCTATCCTCTGCCCCTCAAGAGACTGGAGGTGTGTACTACTATGCCATTTCCAGAAAAAATGGCATAAAAAAGTATGCTTACATGTACACGTGTGTCTGTGTGCATATATGCCACATGTGTGCTGGTGTATATGGTGGCCAGAAAATGGTGTTGAATCCCATGATAATGGAGTTTCAGGTTGTTGTGAGCTGCTCAGCTGTAGCTGAGAACAGACCTCAAGTTGTCTGCAAGAACAGCAAGTGTTCCTCATCACTGAATTTTCTCTCTTAATGGGTTGGCTTTCCATTCAAAAGAAGAGTGTCAGAAGCTTCAGAATCAGCAGCCTGAGAGTGGCTTATGGATGATTTTCCTGAGAAACTCTGGTTATTCCAAGAGCTACTTAAATCTGCCTCTTTTCCATCTTCATCTTATAGACAGAGCAACCAAATCTCTGAGAAGCTAAACCTCAAAGTTCTCAGAGCTGGTCAGGATATTTTGATGTTGGACCAGGTGCTGCAGTGCCCTTGCTATACTAATCTTGAGTCCAAGCCCAAGGTCAGGGGCCTGCTATGGAGAACAAGGAATAGCCATATTCAGGGGACTCTAGTTTGCCTTGGAGACAAATCATGATAGGATAGGGCAAAAGATACTGTCTTAGGAATTTAAGGGATGCTCGGGGGCTCTCGGGCAAAAAAGGGGCCACTATATGCTGAGACTTGAAACACAGAGGCAGGCAAGGAAACAAATACCATACCTTTGACCTTCTCTAAGTGTGTGTGGGGGGGGATAAGTGCTGCCAGCTCAACAAAAAAGGGTTGCTCAGTTGAGGAAACTGAGGTCATTGGGCGCTCTAGCTTGCCAATTTGCTGTGAGCAGAAGCTCCACCACAGGGAAGCCTCAGAATGGTGTGCATGCGTCAATTCTCTCGTCACAGTCACGTGTCCCAGGCATTCTGCTTGGTGCTTTCTATGATGGTGCCAGGCAATTGTTCCCTCGGCTGTCAGCCCTCTTGTTGATCAATACCCAGTGGGCAGTGCCAGGAGCTGGACCAACAGGTCAGTGTAGGGCTGCTATTGCTTTGGGGCTCAGCCGCCTGTGATGCCTGCCAGTGTGGTGGGCCGAAATGTGGAGGGTCTGCAGCCCCAGTTCCCTTGGAGACCCTTGGGAATCCACTGCCTGGGGCGGGCCAAGGAGTGACAAGAATCAGGCAAAGAGACCTGTCCGACTCCCATGGTGTTGGGGGGTTTGGCGGGGCCACAGGAGCAGGGTTGTAGCAGGCTTCCATAAGGCAGGGTCAGGACTCTGGCTGAGTATCCATCTAGTGTGGTGATCCGAGAGCCCTGTGCCCTGGGACCGGCCAGGGGGTAGAGGTGAACCTGCCTTTCAGTGCAAATCCCTGCATGCCTCAGATGCAGAGTGCTGAGATGTGCTCACTGCCTGCTTTTTCTCCCAGCCTAAACCTTCCTACAAATTAGTCCTAGACCTAAGTCGCTCTCACACACCACAGCGTTGTGAGTCATTTTTTCTGGATGCCTGAGACTAAGATTTGACGAAACAGGCTTACAATACCTTCTGAGCCAAGCAAGGTGGCATTCAGGGTCCTGTGTTTTCGGTAGGGCAATGATCCTCCTCCTGTCTCTTTCCACGGAGACCCCTCTGAGATTCTATGCTCTTCTGGACAAACTGTTTACTGCTTCTCGAAAAACCCAGTCAAATGTCCACCATGGCTGCTCTTTTTGTTTAATGTTTATAGTGGTTTGATGTTGTTGTTGTTTTGTTGTGTTTTTTTTTTCTCATTGCTTTTCTTTTCATTTTTATTCTTTTTTTTGGGGGGGGTGTAAATTCTTTGGTGTTTGACCACCACTTCTGGAGAGTGTGGTTTAGGAGGATAAGTGTGTTGATGATTAATTTTGTCCCCTAAAGCGACAGTCTGTTATGAGATAGATGTAGTAGTATATTTGGACTATTAAAAAGTCGTTTTTATTGTGAATAGTCTTGAAGTATTCCATTAAATTTTAACAGAACTGCACCTGGGTATGGGAGCTCATGCACTCTACTGAGGCAAGAGGATTGCCATTTGTTGTCATTACAGCCTGAGCTACCCAGCAAGACCCTGCCTTAAAAGAAAAGCGGTGCTAATAGCTGTTGATTCTTGGAGAAAACAGCCTATCAGCCCTGTTTCTTATGTTGCAGGTGGGGCTGGAAATCCTGCAAACAAGATGCAGCTCCAAAAAGGGTCCTGGCTGCTCTAAACCATAGTTTTCCCCATGAGCCTTAGCTTCTCCCCACAGTTTTCAGTCGCCATATTAAACCTACAAGTGAGATTAAGGAGGTCAAGCAAAGCAGTACTCTTCATTTCCATTAGGATCCTGTCGCCTGTGAATGATTAATTTTGAGGGAAACCCACACCCTGCTCTGGAGATAGATACCTTTGAGAGGCTAGGGCTTAATGCAGTCTGAGGGGGCAGCAGGTTGTTGCTCTTTGCCAGTGCTACACTTGTGAGGAGAGGGAAACTGAATAGTAGTGTTCCTTTTTTCATTGCCCTAACACGGGGTCAATTTTTTTAAACGATGAAGACAATTTTAGCCTTGATGAAATAAAGTTTTGGGGGGAGTTTTTAAAGGAAGAGATAATAATAGAATAGTGTCTCAAAAATTTTCCAGGTCAAGTTCCCATTGCTTTTGGTTTTTTTCTTGTTTGGACATTAAATCATCCACTGGTTTCAGATTTTGCTGTATCTGCTAAAGTAAGTTAGACTCTTGCCTCATTTTGGGTATTGAATCTTTTAGTGATATAGATTAATCAAAATGTCAGCATTGACTAACACATACAATCTTAGGGAGTCTTTCCTTAATCTCAACCTGTTAGGATAGCTGTCCCAAGATAATCTAAAAGCAAGAGAATTTCATTATTCATGTTTAATGCTTTTACTAGTTCATGAAAATTTATGAATAGGGTATGATGCTAGATTCAATAGTTACCCGAATAAAACAACTTCATTTTGCTGGTTATTTTAATTGATACATCACAAAGAGCATTATTAAAACAGTAGGTCTTTTGTTTTTTCTTTGCATAATTCATTTATAAACTTCAGCACTCTTGGTTCTTTGAGATGACATTTCTTGTGTATCCCACACTGAAGAGTAGCCAATGCTATATAGAGAAACCCTGTCCCAAACAAAATAAAAGAAAACAAAAACAAGATCAATCAAACAAAAAACAAGTGTGGATTAGCCTTAATTCAGAAATGATAAGAATATATCAAATAACAGATTCACAAATTCTTACTGAGCTTTACCTATTAATGTAGTTTATTTTAAATTTTGCCATCATACAAATGTCTTCAGTTTAAAAAGTTGTCCATTTTGCAAAAGTATGTATAAGAATTGTTGTTGAATATTAATATTTATTCTTGATTTATGTTTTAGTTAGCCAGTGTTTATTCCTAAATCAGGAACACCAAATCATATCAAACACAGAGTCTAGGATTTATTTAATTAACCTAGATCACAATGCTAGGCAATGATTACTCCATTCTAAACCTCCAAACCCACGTAGTTTCCTACCATTCAGATTTTGCTCCTTATACTTTCTTTTAGTCATCTGTTAAGTTCTGTTCATCTCTCCATGTGGTTCCAAGTTCTCTCCTGCTGACTACTGCTCGTACTCTTTGTCTTCTTTCCTCTCCCCTCTGGATCAGGATGTCCCACCCTATTCTACCATTGCATAGATCCAAGGGATCCAACAGGTTCTTCTGGCCTTTGGGCAGCAGGTACACAGGTGGTATACATACTCGCTGACACTCATTCACTCACACATAAAGAAAATCTTTTTAAAATCTTGAAAGAAAAAACACAGCCATTGTCCATACTCAGATTGCTCAGATTCTTATTTTTTTTTCCTTGAAAACTTTTGGGGTTTTTTAGACAAGATATTTCTTTGTAGCCCTGGTTTTTCTGAAACTTACTCTGTAGAGCAGGTTGTCCTCTAACTTACAGAGATCTGTCTGATTCTGCCTCCCCAGTGCTGGAATTAATGGCTTGTGCCACCACCTCCTGGCTAGATTCTGAACTCTCAATACAACCAAGTAATAGTGTGAAGAATCTTTTGGCCAGCTGCAGCTATTTTGCATATTGAATTAATTGTAATGGTACATGATTTGCTACTTCTTCAGTTACCTGAAATAATGAGAATAGAATTTAAATTTCATCTAAGTGCCCTAGTTTTTTTGACTTATTTAAGACTTTCAAGTGAAAACCTCATCTGTCCTTTCATTTTCTAGTTTCCCATGTAGGTCATGGTAGAACACTGTTAGAGTTCTGTTAGAGCCATGCATCCAATACTAGCAGCCTGTGGGATTTATTACTTTGAAGTAGAAATTGTCAGTAAGAGAAGAAATGGGTAATTGTAAATTTTGGTTGCCATAACCATTTTTTATTCCTGGATAATATATCTGAAATGTTTCATCAATACATATGATATAATTTGAAAGGTGTAAATTTGAAAATATTGGATTTTGAAAAGTCAACTGTAAATATTACAGTACAACAGATTGGTTCTGTTAAGTAAGTCATGTGTTGTAATAGTCTTTCTGGCAGGGTCAATAGTAAAACTGAGAGCTGAGGTTTAAGCAATAATGTGTCTCATTTTTTTCTCAATTCTGCTGAGAAGCTGGATCTTCTAAAACTTGCCAAGCCAAAGCTGGTTCGTGGTGTATAAGTATCTGAAAGGGCTTAGGGTTCACAATCTGAGGTATTACTTGGAAGGTGAATTGCTCCTAAGTTCTTGACTCACAGCTTCCTAGGAGGTTAGTGTGTGGAACGGAAGCTTCAGAATGAAAAATCTCGTTGATTGTGGAACCAAATTTGTTTTTTTTCTTAGTGTTAGAATTGATGTGCTGTGATATGTATGTACATCAGAATCACTTACGGGACTATTAGTTATTTTTGGACCTTAACCAAAATATTCTCAATCAGGATTTTCTGTGGTAAAGCTTTTGTAATGTTGTAGATATCTTGAGAAAGACCCATGAAGAATTTTGGTGCATATCCCTAGTTAAGAATTAATTCTCTAAAGTCATATGGTTTTCTGATACTTCATTGGAATATTAGAGTCATTAAAAAAAACCCACAAGATCATTTGTACAGCTACCAAGATATTGCATTCTTCAGGTATGTTAACCTGCATTTGAATCCCTCTTGTTAAACTTTCTGTGTTTAATTAACAAAAGCAATTCTCCAATACATTGTTGTTCTCTTTGCTGGATATACTCTGCCAGTAGTATCAAAAATAGAAGGGGAAAGTTTGGGCTACTGCCAACACTTCTTAAATGACTGTTTTGCCAAGGTGATCAAACCAAACATAAAACTAGAGATTTCTGAGAGAAAGGCTAACCTTTTAGGTACATAAGAACTCCTATTTATTCTGCTCCACAATTCTGGTACTCCTCTTGATGATTCCTAGGTTTCTATATAGTTTTCATTCTGTGTTCTGTCTATGAAGGATTTCAACCTCATATTTTCCTGTCTACAAATTTTCTGAGCCTTATATCTAATTTTATGTTTCATTAATTCCATTGAACTCCAATCAGATACATCAACCAGGATGTTTACAATTGAGTCTTCCACAACCATTGGATATAGCCTCTTTGAAATGTGTTTGTTTTTGTTTTGTTTTTTTTTTCTGCTGATGGTAGAGACTTGAGGATTTCTAATCTTTATCTCTTTCTTGTTGTCTCCACTGCATGTCCCTTAGTTGGGTCTTGGTAATTTATCTCTGGAGTTCCCAAGGTGGTTGGTAATTGCCTTTCACATGCTCTCTGTTTGTAACTCTTAACAGTGTATTTCTCAGAGAGAGCTGACTTGGGGCTGTCTCTTCCTTAAAATAATTTGGAACTGATGCTTTGGGGCTAAAATATGAAACTTTTTACCAGAGTCATTTATGATATGACCATCCTGTGACATTTTTCATTCTTATGTGTTTGTATCCATGATTTCTCATCTTTCTTTTCCTTTGATGTTTAACATTTATGTATTTTGCATAGAGTAAAATTGAAACTTTTTGGTATAGAGTTCTGTGAATTTTTAGAAATATGTGCAGTCCTAACCACTATACCTAGCATACAAAATATTCCATCACTCTGTCCCTTGGTAGATGGTTCTTTCCAACCTCTAGCCTGGCAACCACTGATGTGTTTTCTGCCTATAACTTTGATTTATGTAAAATGGCATATATATAAAATCATAATATCTGGCCTCATAATTCTACCAGAATCTGCTCTGCATAATCCAAAATGAGTTAAAGATTCACCCTTGTGACTCAATATTTTAGAGAATAAACTCATTTCTATTGCTGCGGGTATGAATGATCAAACCAGTATACTGGTCCACTCCCCAAATGAAAGATTACAATTACAAATGTAATCAAGGGCAACATCTATAAGTGCATTTTGTTTTCAGTTTCATTTTTTTATTAATTACACTTTATTCATTTTGTATCCCCCCATAAGCCCCTTCCTTCTCCCCTCCCGTCCCACCCTCCCTCCCCTTTCTGCATGCATGCCACTCCCCAAGTCCACTGATAGGGGAGGTTCTCCTCTCCTTTCTGATCTTAGTCTATCAGTTCTCATCAAAAGTGGCTGCATTATCCTCTACCGTGGCCTGGTAAGCCTGCTCCCCCATCAGGGGGAGGCTCTTCCCATTGCTATGTAACCCACTTGGACACTGAACTGCCATGGGCTACATCTGTGCAGGAGTTTTAGGTTGTCTCCACGAATAGTCCTTCATTGGAGTATGAGTCTCTGGGAAGTTCCCTGTGTTCAAATTATCTTGTTCTGTTGCTCTGCTTGTGGAGTTCCCGTCCCTTCCAGCTCTTACTATTTCCCACTTCTTACACAAAATTCCATTCACTCTGCCATCAGTTGGCCATCAGGCTCAGCATCTGCTTTGACAGTCTATACTGCAGAGGCTTTCAGAGGCCCTCTGTGGCAGGTTTCAAGGTTGTTTCCTGTTTTCTTCTGGCTTTCAGAGGCCCTCTGTAGCAGGTTCCTAGGTTGTTTCCTAATTTCATTTTCTGCTGATGTCCATCCTCTTTGCCTTTCAGGATGGGGATTGAATATTTTAATTAGGGTCCTCTCTTTTGCTTAGTTTGTTTAGATGTACAGATTTTAGTGGGTTTATTCTATGTTGTATGTTTATATGAGTGAGTATATTCCTTGAGAGTCTTTTTGCTTCTGGGACAACTCTCTCAGGATGATCCTTTCCAGGTCCCACCCTTTACCTGCAAATTTCATGATTTCCTTATTTTTCATTGCTGAGTAATACTCCATTGTATAGATGTACCACAGTTTCTGCATCCATTCTTCAATTGAGGGGCATCTGGGTTTTTTCCGACTTCTGGCTATTACAAATAAAGCTGTTAAAAACATGGTTGAGCAAAAGTCCTTTTTGTGAACTTAACCCTCTTTTGGGTATATGCCCAGGAGTGGTATGGCTGGATCTTGAAGAAGCGCTATTCCTAGTTGTCTGAGAAAGCGCCAGATTGATTTACAGAGTGGTTGTACAAGTTTACATTCCCACCAGCAGTGGAGAAGGGTTCTCCTTTCTCCATAACCTCTCCAGCATGTGTTGTCCCTTGAGATTTTCATCTTGGCCATTCTGATGGGTGTAAGGTGAAATCTCAGGGTTGTTTTGATTTGTATTTCCCTAATGGCTAATGAGGTTGAGCATTTCTTTAAGTGCTTTTCTGCCATTCGATATTCCTCTACAGAGAATTCTCTCTTTAGCTCTGTTCCCCATTTTTTTAAGTGGATTACTTGGTTTGTTGCTTTTCAGCTTGTTTAGTTCTTTATATATATTGGATATGAGTCCTCTGTCAGATAAAGGGTTGGTGAAGCTTCTTTCCCAATCTGTAGGCAGTCGCTTTGTTTTGATGACGGTGTCCTTTGCTTTACAGAAGCTTTTCAATTTCATGAGGTCCCATTTATTGATTGTTGCTCTTAGAGCCTGTGCTGTTGGTGTTCTGTTCAGGAAGTTTTCTCCTGTACCAATGAGTTCTAGGGTATTCCCCACTTTTTTTTCTAGCCGATTTAATGTGTCTGGTTTTATGTTGAGGTCTTTGATCCACTTGGACTTCAGTTTTGTGCAGGGTGATAAGCATGGATCTATTTTCATTTTTCTACATGTAGACATCCAGTTGGACCAGCACCATTTGTTGAAGATGCTATCTTTTTCCATTGTATGGTTTTGCCATCTTTGTCAAAAATCAGGTGTCCATAAGTGTGTGGGTTTATTTGTGGTTCCTCTGTTCGGTTCCATTGATCCACCATTCTGTTTCTATGCTAGTACCATGCAGTTTTTATAACATTTGCTCTATAGTACAGCTTGAGATCAGGGATGGAGATACCTCCAGAAGATCTTTTATTGTAGAGGATTGTTTTAGCAATTCTGGATTTCTTGTTGTTCCATATGAAGTTGAGAATTTTTCTTTCCAGGTCCGTAAAGAATTGTGTTGGCAATTTGATGGGAATTGCATTAAATCTGTAGATTGCTTTTGGTAAGATGGCCATTTTTACTATGTTAATCCTGCTAAGCCATGAGCATGGGAGATCTTTCCATCTTCTCATATCTTCCTCTAATTCTTTCTTCAGAGACTTGAAATTTTTTTCATACAAGACTTTGACTTGCTTGTTTAGGGTTAAACCAAGGTACTTTATGTCATTTGTGGCTATTGTGAATGGTGTTGTTTCTCTAATTTCTTTCTCAGCCCTTTTGTCTTTTGTATACAGGAGTGCTACTGATTGTTTTGAGTTAATTTTGTATCCGGCCACTTTGCTGAAGGTGTTTATCAGCTGTAGGAGTTTCCTGGTAGAGTTTTTGGGGTCAGTCATGTATACTATCATATCATCTGCAAATAGTGATAATTTGACTTCTTCCTTTCCCATCTATATCCCCTTGATTTCCTTCAACTCTTTTATTGCTCTAGCAAGGACTTCCATCACTATGTTGAAGAGATATGGAGAGAGTGGGCAGCCTTGTCTTGTCCTTGATTTTAGTTAGATTGCTTTAAGTTTCTCTCAGTTTAGTTTGACGTTGGCTATAGGCTTGCTGTATATCGCCTTTACTATGTTTAGATATGTGCCTTGTATCCCTGATCTCTCCAGTACTTTAAACATGAATGGATGTTCGATTTTGTCAAATGTTTTTTCAGCATCTAGGGAGATTATCATGTGGTTTTTTTTTTCTTTCAGTTTGTTAATATGGTGGATCACATTGATGGATTTCTGTATATTGTACCACCCCTGCATACCTGGGATGAAGCCTACTTGGTCATAGTGGATAATATCTTTGATGTGTTCTTGGATTCGGTTTGCAAGTGTTTTGTTAAATATTTTTGCATCAATGTTCATAAGGGAGATTGGCCTGAAATTCTCTTTCTTTGTTGAGTCTTTGTGAGGTTTAGGTACCAAGGTGACTGTGGCTTCATAGAATGAGTTTGGTAATGTTCCTTCTGTTTCTATTTTGTGGAATAGTTTGAAGAGAATTGGAGTTAGCTCTTCTTTGAAGGTCTGGTAGAATTCTGCGCTGAAGCCATCTGGTCCTGGGCTTTTTTTGGATGGGAGACTTTTGATGACTGCTTCTATTTCTTTGGGGGATATAGGACTATTTAATTGATTTACCTGGTCCTGATTCAGCTTTTTTACCATTGTGGTGTCATAATATAATTATTATATCACAATAATACCATTGTGATATCAGAGGTCAATGATAATGTCATAATTCTCTGTTGTTGTCACAACTGAACCATTGTGACGTCACAATATGATTGTGATGTCCTAATAGGACCATTGTTATGTCATAATACATTTCGATGTAACAATAGTAACATTGCGATGTCACACTGTCTTTGTTTTATACTAATAGTACCATTGTGATGTCATAATATCACTGTGACTACAGAATAGTACAATTGTTATGTCATAGTACAATTTAGATGTCACAATAGTACCATTGTGAAGTCACAATATGATTGTAATATCATAATTTACTAGGGATGTCACAATCATACCAAAATGATGTCACAATAGGAACATGAGGTCCTACTAGTACCATTGTTATGTCATAATACACTTGTGATGTTACAATAGTAGCATTATGATGTCACAACATTTTTGTGATATCCTATTTATACCATTGTGTTGTCACAATGCAAATTTGACTAGACAATAGTTCCATTGTGTAGTCGTAGTACAATTGTGAAGTCACAAATGTCACAAGATCAACCAAACAAAAAAAGAACTGTGGATTACCCTTAATTCAGAAATGATAAGAATATAACAAATAACAGATTCATAAATTCTTAGTGAGCTTTACCTATTAATGTAGTTTATTTTAAATTTTGCCATCATACAAATATCTTCAGTTTAAAAAGTTGTCCATTCTGCAAAAGAATGTATAGGAATTGTTGTTGAATATTAATATTTATTCTTGATTTATGTTTTAGTTAGCCAGTGGTTATTCCTAAATCAGGAACACCAAATCATATCACCACACAGAGTCTAGGATTTATTTAATTAACCTAGATCACAATGCTAGCCAATGATTACTCCATTCTAAACCTCCAAACCCACATAGTTTCCTACCATTCAGATTTTACTCCTTATACTTTCTTTTAGTCATATGTTAAGTACTGTTCATCTCTCCATGTGGTTCCAAGTTCTCTCCTGCCAGCTTCTGCTCCTACCCTTTGTCTTCTTTCCTCTCCCCTCTGGATCAGGATGTCCCACTCTATTCTACCCTTGCACAGAAATGGCTGGTTGTTTTATTGACGATATAGAGAACAAATGGTGGCATGTTTATACAAACTTGTGACAGGTGATGCTAAGCATCATAATACATTGTCTGGATTGAAACCACATAGTGGTCTAGAGAAATCAGCATTTGAATGAACAAGGGGAAATTGTATACATTACAAAAGAACATTATACCAACAAGGAATGTTAAAAATAAAATGCAGATTTAGATCTGATAAAATTAAGATCATTTTCTCATGTGCTTCCAATCCAGAATAACTGAAAATTATAGCCTTAAGTTTCTCTAGTTTGGGAAACAGAGAGATTAGTCAGTAGTTCTTGCAGAGGATTTGGATTTCATTCCCAGCATCCACAAGGCAACCTCACAATAGCCTATAATAACTGCAGTTCCAAGGGATCCAACAGGTTCTTCTGTCCTTTGGGCAGCAGGTACACAGGTGGTATACATACACGCTGACACTCAATCACTCACACATGAAGAAAATCTTTTTTAAAATATTGAAAGGAAAAGCAGTGCCATTGTCATATTCAGATTGCACAGATTCCTTTTTTTTAATTTTTTCTTAATTACACTTTATTCATTTTGTATCCCCCCATAAGCCCCTCCCTCCTCCCCTCCCGATCCCACCCTCCCTCCCCTTTCTGCATGCATGCCACTCCCCAAGTCCACTGATAGGGGAGGTTCTCCTCTCCTTTCTGATCTTAGTCTATCAGTTCTCATCAAAAGTGGCTGCATTGTCCTCTACTGTGGCCTCGTAAGGCTGCTCCGCCCTCAGGGGGAGGTGATCAATGAGCAGGCCAATCAGATTATGTCAGAGGCAGCCCCTCTTTCCATAACTATGTAACCCACTTGGACACTGAACTGCCATGGGCTACATCTGTGCAGGGGTTCTAGGTTATCTCCACGAATAGTCCTTGGTTGGAGTATGAGTCTCTGGGAAGTTCCCTGTGTTCAAATTAGCTTGTTCTGTTGCTCTCCTTGTGGAGTTCCCATCCCCTCCAGCTCTTACTATTTCCCATTTCTTACATAAAATTCCATTCACTCTGCTCATCAGTTGGCCATCAGACTCAGCATCTGCTTTGACAGTCTATACTGCAGATGCTTTCAGAGGCCTTCTGTAGCAGGTTCCGAGGTTGTTTCCTGTTTTCTTTTTCTTCTGATATCCATCCTCTTTGCATTTCAGGATGGGGACTGAACATTTTATTTAGGGTCCTCTCTTTTGCTTAGTTTGTTTAGATGTACAGATTTTAGTGGGTTTATTCTATGTTGTATGTTTATATGAGTGAGTACATACCATGCGTGTCTTTTTGCTTCTGGGACAACTCTCTCAGGATGATCCTTTCCAGGTCCCACCGTTTACCTGCAAATTTCATGATTTCCTTATTTTTCATTGCTGAGTAATACTCCATTGTATAGATGTACCACAGTTTCTGCATCCATTCTTCAGTTGAGGGGCATCTGGGCTGTTTTCAGCTTCTGGCTATTACTAATAAAGCTGCTACAAACATGGTTGAGCAAATGTCCTTTTTGTGTACTTGCACCTCTTTTGGGTAAATGCCTAGGAGTGGTATGGCTGGATCTTGAGGAAGCGCTATTCTTAGTTGTCTGAGAAAGCGCCAGATTGATTTCCAGAGTGGTTGTACCAGTTTACATTCCCACCAGCAGTGGAGAAGGGTTCCCCTTCCTCCACAACCTCTCCAGCATGTGTTGTCCCTTGAGTTTTTCATCTTGGCCATTCTGATGGGTGTAAGGTGAAATCTCAGGGTTGTTTTGATTTGCATTTCCCTAATGGCTAATGAGGTTGAGCATTTCTTTAAGTGCTTTTCTGCCATTCGATATTCCTCTACAGAGAATTCTCTCTTTTGCTCTGTTCCTCATTTTTTTAAGTGGATTACTTGGTTTGCTGCTTTTCAGCTTCTTTACTTCTTTATATATACTGGTTATGAGTCCTCTGTCAGATAAAGGGTTGGTGATGATTCTTTCCCAATCTGTAGGCAGTCTCTTTGTTTTGATGACTGTATCCTTTGCTTTACAGAAGCTTTTCAATTTCATGAGGTCCCATTTATTGATAGTTGCTCTAAGAGCCTGTGCTGTTGGTGTTCTGTTCAGGAAGTTTTCTCCTGTACCAATGAGTTCTAGGGTATTCCCCACTTTTTTTCTAGCCAATTTAATGTGTCTGGTTTTATGTTGAGGTCTTTGATCCACTTGGACTTCAGTTTTGTGCAGGGTGATAAGTATGGATCTATTTTCATTTTTCTACATGTAGACATCCAGTTGGACCAGCACCATTTGTTGAAGATGCTATCTTTTTTCCATTGTATGGTTTTGGCATCTTTGTCAAAAATCAGGTGTCCATAAGTGTGTGGGTTTATTTGTGGTTCCTCTGTTCGGTTCCATTGATCCACCATTCTGTTTCTATGCTAGTACCATGCAGTTTTTATAACTTTTTCTCTATAGTACAGCTTGAGATCAGGGATGGAGATACCTCCAGAAGATCTTTTATTGTAGAGGATTGTTTTAGAAATTCTTGGTTCCTTGTTATTCCATACAAAGTTGAGAATTTTTCTTTCCAGTTCTATAAGGAATTGTGTTGGCAATTTGATGGGAATTGCATTGAATCTGTAGATTGCTTTTGGTAAAATGGCCATTTTTAATATGTTAATCCTGCCAAGCCATGAGCATGGGAGATCTTTCCATCTTCTGATATCTTCTTCTAATTCTTTCTTCAGAGACTTGAAATTTTTTTCATACAAGTCTTTGACTTCCTTGGTTAGGGTTACTCCCAGGTACCTTATGTCATTTGTAGCTGTTGTGAAGGGTATTGTTTTCCTAATTTCTTTCTCAGCCCTTTTTTCTTTTGTATACAAGAGGGCTACTGATTTTTTTTTTTTGAGTTAATTTTGTATCCGGTCACTTTGCTGAAGGTGTTTATCAGCTGTAGGAGTTCCCTGGTAGAGTTTTTGGGGTCACTCACTTATACTATCCTATCATCTGCAAATAGTGATAATTTGACTTCTTCCTTTCCCATCTATATCCCCTTGATTTCCTTCAACTCTTTTATTGCTCTAGCAAGGACTTCCATCACTATGTTGAAGAGATATGGAGACAGTGGGCAGCCTTGTCTTGTCCCTGATTTCAGTGGGATTGCTTTAAGTTTCTCTTCGTTCAGTTTGATGTTGGCTATAGGCTTGCTGTATATTGCCTTTACTATGTTTAGATATGTGCCGTGTATCCCTGATCTCTCCAATACTTTAAAAATGAATGGATGTTCGATTTTGTCAAATGCTTTTTCAGCATCTAGAGACGTTGTCATGTGGTATTTTTTTTTCAGTTTTTTAATATGGTGGATCACATTGATGGATTTCTGTATATTGAACCACCCCTGCATACCTGGGATGAAACCTACTTGGTCTTAGTGGATAATATCTTTGATGTGTTCTTGGATTCGGTTTGCAAGTATTTTGTTAAGTATTTTTACATCAATGTTCATAAGGGAGATTGGCCTGAAATTCTCTCTTGTTGAATCTTTGTGAGTTTTAGGTACCAAGTTGACTGTGGCTTCATAGAATCAGTTTGTTAGTGTTCCTTCTGTTTCTATTTTGTGGAATAATTTGAAGAGAATTGGAGTTAGCTCTACTTTGAAGGTCTGGTAGAATTCTGCGCTGAAGCCATCTGGTCCTGGGCTTTTTTTTTGGATGGGAGACTTTTGATGACTGCTTCTATTTTTTGGGGGGGATATAGGACTATTTAATTGATTTACCTGGTCCTGATTCAGCTTTGGTAAGTCAAATCGATCAAGAAAATTGTTCATTTCATTTAGATTTTCAAATTTTGTGGCATAAAGACTTTTGAAGTAAGTCCTAATGATTGTTTGGATTTCCTCAGTGTTTGTAGTTATGTCCCCGTTTTTATTTCTGGTTTTGTTGATTTGGGTGTTGTCTCTCTGCCTTTTAGTTAGCTTGGCTAAGAGTTTGTCGATCTTGTTGAGTTTCTCAAAGAACCAGCTCTTGGTTTCATTGATTCTTTTTATTGTTTTATTTCTTTCTAATTGATTGATTTCAGCCCTGAGTTTGATTATTTCCAGCTGTCTACTCCTTTTTTAGTGTCTGCTTCTTCTTTTTCTAGGGTTTTTAAGTGGGCCATTAAGTTGCTTGAATGCACTGTCTCGAATTTCTTCTTGAAGGCACTTAGTGCTATGAACTTTCCTCTTAGCACTGCTTTCATTGTGTCCCACAAGTTTGGGTATGTTGTGTCTTCATTTTCATTGAGTTCTAGGAAGACTTTTATTTCTTTCTTTATTTCTTCCCTGACCCAGCTGTCATTTAGTAACAAGTTGTTCAGTTTCCATGTGTGTGTAGGCTTTTTGCTATTTCTGTTGTTTAGATCCAGCTTTATTCCATGGTGATCACACAAGATACAAGGCATTATTTCAATCTTCTCTTATCTGTTGAGGCTTGCTTTGTGACCAACTATATGGTCTATTTTGGAGAAGGTTCCATGAGGTGCTGAAAAGAAGGTAAATTCATTTGTGTTTGGGTGTAAAGTTCTGTAAACGTCTGTGAGGTCCATTTGATTCATGACGTCTGTCAGAGATATTGTTTCTTTGTTTAATTTATGTTTAGTTGACCTGTCCTTTGTTGAGAGTTGGGTGTTGAAGTCTCCCACTATTAATGTGTGGGGATCTATTCCTGGTTTAAATTTTATGAATGTTTCTTTTACAAATGTGGGTGCTCTTGTATTTGGGGCATAGATATTCAGGATTGTGATGTCTTCTTGGTGGAATTTTCCCTTGGTGAGTATGAAGTGTCCTTCCCCATCTCTTTTTATTAATTTTGGTTGAAAGTCTATTTTATCAGATATTAGAATGGCTACTCCTGCTTATTTCTTGGGTCTATTTGCTTGGAAAGTTGTCTTCCAACCTTTTACCCTCAGGTAATGTCTATCTTTGTGCCTTAGGTGTGTTTCTTGTATGCAACAGATTGCTAGGTTTTGTTTACGTATCCATTCTGTTAATCTGTGTCTTTTTATTGGAGAGTTGAGCCCATTGATGTTGAGAGAGATTAATGACCAATGGTTGTTAGATCCTTTGATTTTGATGTTGGCTCTGGTCATAAGGTTGTGTGCTTGGTTGCTTTTTGTTTTACTATAGTAAGGTTAATTATTTCCTTTGTTTTCTTGACAGAAGCTAATTTTCTTGGGTTGTATTTTCCCTTCCAGTGTCTTCTGTAATGCTGGATTCATGTGTAGGTATTGTTGAAATTTGTTTTTGTCATTGAACATCTTGTTTTCTCTGTCTATGAGAACTGAGAGTTTTGCAGGGTATAGTAGCCTGGGTTGACATCTGTGTTCTTTAGGGTCTGCATGATATCCGTCCAGGCCCTTCTGGCTTTCATAGTCTCTGTTGAAAAGTCAGGTGTGATTCTAATGAGTTTGCTTTTATCTATTACTTGGCTTTTTTCCCTTGCATCTTTTAGTATTTTTCCTTTGTTCTGTATACTTACTGATTTGATTATCATGTGGTAGGAAGATTTTCTTTTCTGGTCAAATTTGTTGGGTGTTCTGTAGGCCTCATGTATTCTTATTGGCTTCTCCTTTAACTTGGGGAAGTTTTCTTCAATGATTTTGTTGAAAATATTTTCTGGGCCTTGGAGAAGGGAGTCTTCTTTTTCCTCTATACCTATTATTCTTAGGTTTTGTCTTTTCATATTGTCTTGGATTTCTTGGACAGTCTGTTTCAGGAATTTTTTGGATTTTACATTTTATTTGACAGATACGTCGATTTCTTCCATTGTATCTTCTACACCTGAGATTCTTCCATCTCTTGAGTCTGTTGGTTATGCTTACCTCTGTAGATCCTGTTTTCTTCCCTAAATTCTTCCTTTCCATTATTTCCTCCATTTGTGTTTTCTTTAATTTTTCCAGTTCTATCTTCTGGTCTTGAGTTGTTTTGTTTACTTCCTTCACCTGTCTGATTATGTTTTCCTCTTTTTCTTTTAGTTCCTTCAACTCTGTTTGTTTTATTTCTTTCAGTGATTTAATTATTTCTTCTCTGAAGGCTGCAAACTGTTTGGCTGCATCTTCCCATATTTCTTCACGGATGGCCATGATTTGTTTGGTTTTGTTTTCCTCTAATTCTTTACGTATTTCATTTGTTTCCTCTATTATCCTCTTCATCAGCATAGATGTAAAGTCATCTTCTTGATTTTCTATTATGCTGCGTTGTCCAGGGCTGTTCACTCCTGGATGGCTATGTTCTGGAGATGCCATATTGCTCTGTCTTTTTTTGGTTGAGCTTTTACGCTGACCTCTACCCATTGGGCTGTTTTAGGGGTTGGCTGTTAGTTTCTGTGCTTCCTGGAGTCCTGAGGTAGGGAGAATCCCCTTGACTGGAAGATGATTTTTCCTGAAGGAGTCCTCCTCTGCTTTTTGGATATGGTCATTGTATGGCCAGTGATTTTCAGGAATTGCCACTGCTCACCTCAGGTGTATAGCCCTGAGTAGTAGCTGTGGTCTTTGTTAGGCAGGGGGGGATCTCCTCTTACCCATAGAAGTTCTGAAGACAGCTGCTCCACTGCTGGGTTTCTCGTTTTAAATTTAGGGAGCTGCTGCTGTTAGAGTTTTCCAGGTACAGCCCTCTTGAAGAACCTGCTGATTCCCTAGCTGTGGGGTATTCTCCCAACAGGGAAACTCAGTCTGTTATCCTGGGGCACACAGTTCTGTCTGGGAAAGTGAGAGGTGCACCCAGCAAGTCTCTGGGCCAGAGGCTGAGTGCTCCGCTCTGGGCCTGGAGAATGTGCACCTAGGTTGAGTTGGCTTCTGGGGGCTCCACTCTGGTCTGGAGGCTGGGTACCTCTCTCTGGACCTGAAGCTGTGTGTCCCTGTCTGGGATGGTGGCTGCAGGCGCTGCTCTGGTCCGGACGCTGTGGGTGCAGCCCTCTTGAAGGACCAGGGATTCCCACAGTTTTGTCAGTCTAGGTAGGGATAACTGGTTGATTCTTGGCTATATTCAATGGTTGTGGAAGACTCAATTGTAAACATCCTGGTAGATGTATCTGATTGGAGCTCAAGGGAATTAATGAGACATAAATTTAGATATAAGGCTCAGGATATTTGTAAACAGGAAAATATGAGGTTGAAATCCTTCATAGATGGAACACATAGAATGAAATCTACAGAGAAACCTAGGAATAATCATGAGCAGTGACAGCATTGTGGAGCAAAATAAATAGGAGTTCTTATGTACCTAAAAGGTTAGGTTTTCTCTTGGAAATCTCTAGTTTTATGTGTGGTTTGATCACCTTGGTAAAATAGGCAGTTAAGAAGTGTTGGGAGTAGCCCAAACTTTCCCCTTCTATTTTTGGTACTACTGGCAGAGTATATCCAGCAAAGAGAACACTAATATATTGGACAATTGCTTTTGTTAATTAAACACAGAAAGTTCAACAAGAGGGATTCAAATGCAGGTTAACTTACCTGAAGAGTGCAATATCTTGGTAGCTGTAATTGATCCTGTGTTTTTTTTAAATGACTCTAATATTCCAATGAAGTATGAGAAAACAATATGACTTTACAGAATTAATTCTTAAGTAGGAATATGCACCAAAATTCTTCATGGGTCTTTCTCAAGATACCTACACCATTACAAAAGCTTTACCACAGAAAATTCTGATTGAGAATATTTTGGTTAAGGTCCAAAACTAAGTAATAGTCCCATAAGTGATTCTGATGCACATACATGTCACAGCACATCAATTCTAAGACTAAGTAATAACCCAAATTTGGTTCTACTTTCAACCATTGTTTTCATTCTGAAGCTTCCGTACCACACACTAACCTCCTAGGAAGCTCTGAGTCAAGAACTTAGAAGCAATCCACCTTCCAAGTAATGCCTCAGATTGGGAATCCTAAGCTCTTTCAGATACTTATAAGCCACACACCCGCTTTGGCTTAGCAAATTTTATAAGATCACCTTCTCAGCAGAATTCAGAAAAAAATGAGCCACTCTATTGCTTAAACTTCAGCTCTCAGTTTTACTAATGACCCTGCCAGAAAGACTATTACAACCATGACTTAACAGAACCAATCTGTTGAACTGTAATATTTACAATCGATTTTTCCAAAACCAAGATTTTCAAGATTACACCTTTCAAATTATACCATACATATTGATGAAACATTTCAAATACAATTATCCAGGAATAAAAAAAAAAAATGGTTATGGCAACCAAAATTTACAATTACCATTTCTTCTCTTACTGACAAATTCTACTTCAAAATAATAAATCCCACAGGCTTCTAGTATCAGATGCATGGCTTGAACAGATGCTGCATCTAATGGAGTTCTACCATGACCTACATGTCGAACTAGAAAATCAAAGGACAGATGAGGTTTTCACGTGAAAGTCTTAAACAATTTAATAAAATAGGGCAATTAGATGAAATTTAAATTCTGTTCTCATTATTTGAGGTAACTGAAGAAGTAACAGATCATTTACCATTGCAGTTAATTCAATATGCAAAATAGATGCAGCTAGCCAAAAGACTCTTCACACTATTACTTGGTTGTGTTAGAGTTCAGAATCTAGCCAGGCGATGGTGGCACAAGCCTTTTATGCCAGCACTGGGGAGGCAGAGGCAGGCAGATCTCTGTGAGTTAGAGGACAACCTGGTCTATAGAGTAAGTTATAGAAAAACCAGTGTTACACAGAAATATCTTGTCTAACAAACCCCAAAAGTTTTCAAGAAAAAAAGAATTAAGTATTTGAACATTCTGAGTATGGACAATGGCCCTGTTTTTTCTTTCAAAATTTTAAAAAGGTTTTCTTTATGTGTGAGTGAATGAGTGTCAGCGAGTATGTATACCACCTGAGTACCTGCTGCACAAAGACCAGAAGATCCTGTTGGATCTCTTGGAACCGCAATTATTATACGCTATTGTGAGTTTGCTATGTGGATGCTGGAAATCAAATCCAAATCCTCTGCAAGAACTACTGACTCATCTCTCTGGTTTCTGAACTAGAGAAACGTGACGCTATATTTTTCAGTTGGTTTGGATTTGAAGCACATGAGAAAATGATCATAATTTTATCAGATCTAAATCTGCATTTAATTTTTAACATTCCTTATTGGTATAATGTTCTTTTGGAATGTATACAAGTTCCCCTTGTTCATTCACATGCTGATTTCTCTACACCACTATCTGGTTTCAATCCAGACAATGTATTATGATGCTTAGCATCACCTGTCACAAGTTCGTGAAAACATGCCACCATTTGTTCTCTATGTCGTCAATAAAACAACCAGCCATTTCTGTGCAAGGGTAGAATAGGGTGGGACATCCTGATCCAGAGGGGAGAGGAAAGAAGACAAAGGGTAGGAGCAGTGGTCAGCAGGAGAGAACTTGGAACCACATGGAGAGATGAACAGAACTTAACATATGACTAAAAGAAAGTATAAGGAGTAAAATCTGAATGGTAGGAAACTATGTGGGTTTGGAGGTTTAGAATGGAGTAATCATTGCCAAGCATTGTGCTCTAGGTTAATTAAATAAATCCTAGACTCTGTGTGGTGATATGATTCGGTGTTCCTGATTTAGGAATAGCCACTGGCTAACTAAAATATAAATCAATAATAAATATTAATATTCAACAACAATTCCTATACATACTTTTGCAAAATGAACAACTTTTTAAACTGAAGATATTTGTATGATGGCAAAATTTAAAATAAACTACATTAATAGGTAAAGCTCACTAAGAATTTATGAATCTGTTATTTGATATATTCTTATCATTTCTGAATTAATGTTAATCCACAGTTCTTTTTTGTTTGGTTGATCTTGTTTTTTGTTTTATTTTGTTTTATTTTTTTTGGGGACGTATAGCCTTGGGTATTCTACAGTCTGGGATACACAAGAAATGGCATCTCAAAGAACCAAGAGTGCTGAAGTTTACAAATGAATTATGCAAAGAAAAGACAAAAGACCTACTGTTTCAATAATGCTCTGTGATGTAGCAATTAAAATATTCAGCAAAAACTGAAGTTGTTGTATTCAGGTAAATATTGAATCAAGAATGATACCCTATTCATAAATATTCATGAGATAGCAAAAACATTGAACATGGATAATGAAATTCTCTTGCTTTCAGATTTTCCTGGGACAGCTGTCCTAACATATGGTCAGATCAAGGAGAGACTCCCTAAGATTGTATGTGTTAGTCAATGCTGACATTTTGATTAATCTATATCACTAAAATCTTCAATACCCAAAATGAGGTGAGAGTCTAACTTACTTTAGCAGCTCAGCAAAATCTGAAACCAGTGGATGATTTAATGTCCAAACAAGAAAAAAATAAATCAATGGGAGCTTGACCTAGAACAATTTTGAGACACTATTCTATTATTATCTCTTCCTTTAAACCCCCCCCAAATTTTATTTCCTCAAGGCTAAAACTGTATTCCTCATTTTACAAAAATGGCTCCATGGAAAGGCAATGAAAAAAGAACACTGCTACTCCATTTCCTTCTCCACAAAAGTGTAGCACTGGCAAAGAGCAACAATCTGCTGCCCCCCCCCCTCAGAATGCATTAAGCCCCAGCCTCTCAAAAGTATCTATCTCCAGAGCAGGGTGCTGGTTTCCTTCAAAATTAAACATTCACAGGCGACAGGATCCTAATGGAAATGAAGAGTACTACCTGGCTTGACCTCCTTAATATGTTTTGCAGGTTTCATATGGCGACAGAATAAAAGACAGCTGTGGAGAGAAGCTAAGAGCCCATGAAAAAATGAGGTTTGGAGCAGCCAGGACTCTTTCTGGAGCTGCATCCTGTCTGGGGGATTTCCAGCCCCACCTGCAAGGGAAAAAAACAGGGCTGACAGGCTGTTTCGTCCAAGCATCAACAGCTTTTAGCACGGCTTTGGTTTCAAGACAGGGTCTTGCAATGTAGCTCTGGCTGAACTAGCATCCCATGGCAATCCTCCTGCCTCAGTAGAGTGCATGAGGTCTTATTCCCTGTTTCAGTTCTGTTAAAAGTTGATGGGATAGTTCATGAATATTCACAATAAAAACGTTTTTCAATTGTCATCACATGCTCCTACATCTATCTATTTCCTAACTGACTGTCTTTATTGGACAAAATTAAGCATCGTCTGCTTATCCTCCCAAAGCACACACTCCAGAAGAAGCATTCAAACACAGGATTCTATGTGAGCCATACCTATTCAAACCACCACAAAGCCCAAGTCATATGGAATCAAGAGCTACAAGGTAGATTCAAATGTGTTTGGATTGTCAAAGAGGAGGCTGGAACTGGCTGGGCAGGGAACAGACTTCCATAGAAGGAGTCTCAGAACATGATTCATGGATGAAGTGCATCTCTGAAGAAATTTAGTGCAAATAAAGAGAAAACTGGGCTTATGGTACTAAATATGGAAAAGCTTGATCAATGTATGAAGAAAGAAAGCAAGGACTGGGTATACCCATCCCCTTCCTTTTGATTAATATATTATTCTTCATCCTTCAACTCCAGCCAGGTAGCTATAAATTCATAGAGTAGCCACTCACGTTCCACACCATTTGTTGAGGGAATGTTTATACTCTCTGTCATCTCTAGGGAAAGAGAAGGAATTGTAGTTCTTACTGAAGAGAAATGAAAACATTGAAAAGAAATGTGTTACTTTTCTTTCTACCCCTTCACTTTCTTACCGAATTACTTGGTTGGAAAGTATTAGAAGGGCTGAGAGCATGTAGGGGGCGAGAAAAATGTCTTCTGTGCAGGGCCAGAGAGTGCGATTTAGTGTACAACAGCCAAAGTTTTAGATGGGCCCTGCACCTAAAGCAAGGTCTAACATTAGGGACCATTTCCCACAAGGTAGGAGGCATATATGCACATACAGGTCCAAAATGTGTGTGTCAGTACCCAGGTCAGATGACAGAGACATTTATACGCGGGATGTATTTGTCCATTTTGCTATAAGAAAATGAGGCAATAAGGCTATGTGGTAGGGAGAATTAAAAGAACACACATTTACTTAGCTCATGTTCCTGGAAGTCCTATTGCGTGGTCTTGGCTATTCTGTTCAATTCTAGGGTAGCTTTCTGGCTATACCTGAAAATGGTAGATGCTATAGTAGGAGCACATATAGAAAGCCAGTTTTTCTCTTTGGACTAGAGCCCACTCTCAAGGGAATGAACCAGGATTCCATGATAACGTCTTTAATCCCACCTAAGGGCATGAAATAATGACATATTGACCTTTTACAAGACTCCCATCTCTTAAACAATCCACCTCTCTTTAAAACCACCACATTGAGACCAGGCTTCCAACATGTGTCCTTTGGGATAATACTTGTGCCATACCCAAACCAAGGCAAGGAGAAGGCATCAGAGCCTGAGAAGAGTTTCTTATGTATGTGACTCCTCTATTGAACAAAACCAATTTTTTTTAAATTCCTACCTCTGTTTCAAACTTTTAAAAGTTGATAAAATCTCCCTCCCTCTCTCTCTCTCTCTCTCTCTCTCTCTCTCTTTATATATATACTGGTTTTTCAAAACAGGGTTTCAATGTGTAGCCTTGGCTATCCTGGAACTCACTCTGTAGAGGAGTCTGGCCTCTAACTCAGAGAGCTGACTGCTTATGCCTCCCAACTGCCTAGATAAAAGGCATGTGCCACCACTGCCCAGCATATATATGTGTGTATATATATACATATATATAT
>NW_026590411.1:0-15243 GCF_907164565.1 Psammomys obesus | reverse complement strand
TACTTACATATATCTTAATATATATTAAAACCTTTATATACATACATATATATTTTTCAAACCTTTAGAGCTGCTTTTGGAGAAAGGATGAAACTATTTTATTTAGAGTATACCATATTCCACACTTTGTGATAGTTTATTTGCTATAGGAAAAAAAAACCCACAATATTCCAGACAGCCTCTGGGATTTCAGGATATTGAAATAACCAGAATTCTCTATTCCAAACTATGGGATGTTCTAGATTTATACAAATCCGTTGTACAAAGAGCTAGGAATCACTTGTTTGTGTTCCAAGTGGGGAAAGCACAGCAATGATTGTTAGCCATGATAAAAGCTTGCCTAACACGTGCCATTTTTTAATATTTATTATTATTATTAATTACACTTTATTCATTTTGTATCCCCCCATAAGCCCCTCCCTCCTCCCACACTTTCTCCCCTTTCTACATGCATGCCCCTCCCCAAGTCCACTGATAGGGGAGGTCCTCCTCTAATTCTTTCTGATCTTAGACTATCACTTCTCATCAGAAGTGGCTGCATTGTCATCTTCTGTGGCCTGGTAAGGCTGCTCCCCCCTCAGGGGGAAGTGATCAAAGAGCAGGCCAATCAGATTATTTCAGAGGCAGTCTTCTTCCCAATACTATGTAACCCACTTGGAAACTGAACTGCCATGGGCTACATCTGTGCAGGGGTTCTAGGTTATCTCCATGAATAGTCCTTAGTTGGAGTATGAGTCTCTGGGAAGTTCCCTGTGTTCAAATTTTCTTGTTCTGTTGCTCTCCTTGTGCAGTTCCTGTCCTCTCCAGCTCTTGCTATTTCCCACTTCTTACATAAAATTCCATTCACTCTGCCCGACAGTTGTCCATCAGGCTCAGCATCTACTTTGATAGTCATTTTTTGAGAACCAATATTAATTTCTTTTCTATTGTGCCAAAACATGATATCATACTAACTTATGGAAGAAAGTTTATTTGGGTTTAGCGCTCCAGTTTAACCTTACCTAATTTAAGGTTTATGAGTCTGGGATGGCAGAGCAGAGGCATGGGCACAAGAAGAAAGCATGGCAGCAGGAACAGGAATTTGAGAACACACTTCATGAACCACAAGCATTAAGCAAAAGGAGTGACCGGGGAAGTAGAGTGAGGCCTTAAGCACTCAACACCCACTCCTAGAAATATACTTTTTCCCAAATCTCTTCAACCAGAGTCATCAACCAGAGACCAGGACTTTGGGGCATTTCTCATTCAAATCATCATACAGAAAGCTCAGGATCTCACATGTACAAGGCAAGTGTTATGCATCCAGCATTGTAATCTTTTTAAACACATTTAAAACATAAAAATGTGTTGTTATTTTGTTGTTGTTGTTGTATGAGTATGTGTGTTTTGCCTGCATTAAGGCCAGAAAAGAGCATCAAAATCCTTCAAACAAGTTATAGACAGTTGTGTGACACCATGTATTGCTGGGAATTGAATTGTGTATCCTTGGCTGTAATGCAACTCAGTATGTAGACCAGGCTAACCTTGACCTCACAGATCTAACTGCTTCTGCCTTCTGAGTGCTGGGATTAATGGTGTGCACCACCACCACCCAGCATTTTTTGTCAGGGTTTCATGTATTACAGGCTGACTTCAAACTTGCTATCTAGCTGAAGATGATGTAGATTTCTGATACTCCTGCAATCAACCTACCAGTTGTGGGCTAGCAGGCATTTACCACTGTGCCTGATTTGTGTAGTACTAGAAATCAAACTCAGGGCTTCATGAATACTAGACAAACATTAACAATGGAGCTACATTCTCCATCTCATAAGATTTACTTATTGATTGACATATAATTCACACGTTAATTTATGTAACATGTCTGGCATAACTGGTGCTTTGTTTTACCCAAGGTAGGTAGAGACAAGCAACAACAGTGTTGGGCTCCTTGCTGACCAAAGCAAACAGGAGACAGATGCAGGATATCTGTTATTGGTTGGCATTTTCAGCTCTGGGAATTCAGAAATTTCAGTCCACCCACTGGTTTCCCACTGGCCAGCCCTGCCTCACACAGGTGTTCTCGTTATCCTGTGAAGTATTTATAAGCACTCTGATTTGGGATTTCATGCCCATCAGTTTGTTATTATTCTCTACCTTGAATTGTTCACTCTCCTACAGTGGTTGTCTGTGTATTTGCCTTTGCAATTTCTGTTTGAGAAGATGCCTTAGCCACATTGTTAGAGCTTCAGCAGTTATTAATCATGAGAGCACCTGTTTGCACCGCAACAAAAAGAAGCTGAATACTTGTTCAGCATACTTAGGAAACATTAAGTCCATTTGATTTGTACCTATTGAGTCAGTACAGAGTGAGGCAAGCCACTGAGGCACAGACAGGCTGGTACTTGGCCAAAAGAGTTGGGTTGAGCAAGGCATAGAGACATCAGAACCAAACATGACAGGTTCAGGGTGAAGAGTACAGGCACAGCCTGGCTGTCTGAGTTTGCTTTCTGTTGCTGTGAATAAACAAAATGACCAAAAGCTGGTTAGTGGAGGAAGGGGTTATCTGGCTTACACTTCTGTGTCATAGACCAGCGTTAAGGGAAGTCAAAGGAGGATGCAGAAGGCAGGAACTGAAGCAGAGACCACAGAAGAACACTGCTTACTGGTCCACACGTCAGCTGAGGTTCAATCACCTTTCTTATACAGTTCCAAGTTCTCTAGCCCAAGGAACATGCCAAAGGCCCACAATGGACTATGCCATGTTACATCAACTAGAAATCAAGAAAAATACCCCACAGACATGCCCACATGCCAACCTGATGGCAATTCTTCGGATGAGATTCCCTCCTGTTAGGTGTGTAAAGTTGAGGGCCAAGATGAGTCATCACACACAGTTATGGACTTGGGGTCCTTTTTAAATCTGGATTTTAAAAGCTGGTCCCCAGATGAAAATGTGAATATGTTTGCTGAGTGTATCTCCCTCATATGACTTGGAAGAATCATGAAACTTCAAGTATGTTCAGTAATATTTGTGTCTCTTTTGATTTCTCACTCAGATATTTCTTAAGCAATTGTACTCTTTGAGATGAAATTAGTTATTAGCCACAGATTTAAAAAAATGTTTTCAGTAGGAGTCAGGTACAACTTTGAAGGTCCTGGTGCTCTGAGCATTGCCCACCTGAAGGCTTCTGGGAGTGCTGGTTGTCAGTGGCTCCTTAGCCACCCATGCAGAATGTTGTTCCACCATGGGAGTGATATGGCTTGCAGATAATGAGTAAGTAGTACAGGTTATAAGGGTTTGGGCTCTTCCTCAGGGGGAAGGGACATTTATGTGATATGTATGTGCTCATGATCTCCCTAGGGGAGGCTGGAGGCAGACTTCTTGAGTGTTCATGAAGGCCTAGCCACACTCCTACCCACACCTCACTCTCCTGCTTCCTTAACCTTTAGATGAATTTGGGAGACCTCACTCAACCTCTTTTATCAGACAACCTGAGGCAGACTCTGGTGTTCTAGAAAGCTGGCCTGGAACACCTGGCAGCACAAGATGAGATCCTGATGATGATGGGTTTGTAAGTGGGTAGGTGTGAAAAGAGGGAGGCATCTAATGGTTCAGATGTAACAGCATGAGCTTCAGCAGCCACTGTGACCTACTAATGTCATCTGCAAAGATCGTTTATGGCTTTTGGGCTTCTGTTGTTAGGACATCCCAGCTCACATCCCAATCTGAAAATTAATTTTGCCACTAACCCAGATATAACCTATCTCTTCACTGAAATGTGGCGGAGCTGAAACATTGTGAAGGAGGGAGGGAGAGAGAGAGGAAGAAAGAGGGAATATTATGAAGACAAGTAAGAAAACTGGATTTGCCTCATCAAGCTATAAAATTTATGTAGCACACTGTGCTCTGTGTCTTTAAAAAAAGTGCATTTAAATTAAAAACATTACATTACATTTCTATTCCTTTTTATTTAAGTTAGGCTTTCTCTATGTAGATCTGGCTGTCCTGAAGCTCACTCTGTAGACTAGATCCACCTTCCCCTGCGTCCTGAGTGCTGGGATTAAAAGTGAGTGCCACCATTACTGGGCTAAAGCATTACAATTCTGATGTTGAAAATATGCCTACTATTTATCTTTGCCTTTCACAACATATAGTATACTTAATGTTCTCACAACTTTGTGGACCCTCTCCCTGAACCTACACAGCATGTGGTATACTTGTTTGTATACTGGTTTTTATGCCCAAATTAATACATTACTGTAATAGAAGCCTTCACTACCATAGTAAAAAAGGCTGGACTTTCCAAATCAAGATTTCACAGACTTGTACTCACTCCAGCTCCAAAGACAGAAACTATTCTTTGCCTCCTCTGTGTTGAGTGGCTAGAGCATTTAGTACCTCTCGTCAGGTCTCTGTCTGCATCACCTTGCTATGACCTTTCTTTCTCTGTGTAATTGGTGGCTTGAATGAGACTGGCCCCCACAGGCTCATGTATTTGAATGCTTGTTCTGAAATTAGTGGAACTGTTTTGGGAAGAATTAGGAGGTGTGGCCTTGCTGGAGAAGGTGTTTCACTGGCAGGGGGCATGGAGTTGGAGGGGGGATTTGAGGCTTCAAAAGCTAATGTCATTCCCAGTTAGCTCTCTGTGATTCCTGATTATGGATTAGATGTAAACCCTCAACTACTGCTCCAGGGTCATGTGTGCCTGCTTGCTGCCATGGTCCCTACCATGATGGTCTAATCCTCTGGAACTGTGAGCTCACATTAAATGCTTTCTTTTATAGGTTGCCTGGTCATGGAGTTTTGCTGCAGCAATAAAAAAGTGACTGGGACAACGTATATCTTCTATTTTCTGTCTCAGATTTCCTTCTGCCTCAGTTACAACAACACCTGCCATGGGATTTAGAATCCACAGGACAATCCAGTATTATTATCCTTTACCTTCTTTCCTTCCTTCCTTCCTTCCTTCCTTCCTTCCTTCCTTCCTTCCTTCCTTCCGTTTATTCCTGGAGACAGGGCATTTCTGTGTAGCTTTGCGTGTCCTCACCTTAATGTGTAGACCAGGCTGGCCTCAGACTCAGATATTCACATGCATCTGCCTTCCCCAATGATTGTCCTCTTTCAAGATCTGTAGCATGAGCATATCCACCAGGGACCTTGACATAGGTTCTCGGCATTGACTATGAATATCTTTTGGGGAGACACTTCAAAGTGTGTGTGTGTGTGTGTGTGTGTGTGTGTGTGTGTGTGTGTGTGATGACACTAAGAGAAAAAGAGATTTACATAATTGAAGAATAAATAGAGGTGGGGTGGAGAGATGACTTAGTATAAGCAAGAAGAGCAGTGTTTGCATTCCTAGAACCCACATAAAAGCTGGGCAGGCCTGGTATCGACATTTAATCCCACTCCTCAGGAACCAGAGATATGGGATGCACTGAGCAAGCTCTTTAGTAGACAATTTGTAATAGCTGCTCTTCATCGTCAGTGAGCAACCCTGCCTCAATTAAAGGGGATCAGGCTCACCTTCAGACTGTCAGATGCAAGCACATGCAGATTCTCACACACTTATACACACATATTCACACAATTCCATTCACACAATCAGAGAAAGAGAGAGGTGAGGAAAGTTGGCACTCCTGTAAGTCCAGCACTTGAGAGATAAAGGCAGGAGGAAACTGAAGTTTCAATCCAGGCTACACAAGAAGGGTGGTTCAAACAAAAGCATATAACACAACACATTTCCTCTCCCCCCCCAAAAAAAACCCAAACAAACAAAACAAGACTATTGGGGGACTATTGGCAGATACATGCTTTACCATAGTACAAGCATACATAGTATGCTTTAAATAGCTGATATATGTTTCTATGTTAGATACTTGTAGCTGAACAAGGAAAATGACTGAAGTTTTTGAAAGAGCTTCATCATTTGAAAGGTACAGACATTTTAACATCTTTGAAATATTAAGATTTAGAAAAACCCACAGATTGGTGGACATACTTCTCCTTGTGGATCTTTGAAGGTGCTTAAAGGAAACAAACCAAAAATATTAAAAGCTTACCAAGCATAATTAACCATAATTAAATAAATGATTTCAAAGCAGGTTCACTAAATCACTTCAGACAGTGCTATTTCATGCACCGATTATCCACCTGGGGTTCTTTGGTTGTGGACGAGTGGTAGAACATGTAACAGTCCTTGGGTCCAATTTTTAGTGGACCAATCTTTGTGTAACCTAGCATTGTGTGTTTCATCCAATTGTTTCTGAAGAGTTGATAAAAAAAACATGCAGGCCACTTTTGAGGCCAATTCACAGTGAATAGGCAAGTTACAGCCCCATGGTATTTGACACTTTGGAGAGTTATTTATCATTCCCCTAAAGGAATATCATTTTCTCCTCTCTTTCAATAACCTGTCTATTTTTGGATCCTATGTTCCCTGTCCTGTGTCATCATTCCTAACTTTGCATTTGACTGATTGCACAGGGGACCATTCACTTATCTATAGCACCTTGATAAGGCAGGTGTCCTTTAATGAGTCTCACAGCTTTTCTGGTTCAGCCTTCCTTATCTAGAATTTCATCCTGAACTTGACCTTTGATCCAGAAGAAGGTTAAGACTGTATTAACTTGTCAAATCATTATTAATGCAGATCATCCCATCCAAAATTGTGATTTTTTTTTTGTCCAAAATCATCAAGAACAGATGAATGAAACATGCAGTTTCCTCTTAAATAACTGGTTTTCCAAATGGGTTTTCTTTTGTGTTTTTTTAAATTTTTTTTTATTAATTACACTTCATTCATTTTGTATCCCCCCATAAGCCCCTCCCTCCTCCCCTCCCGATCCCACCCTCCCTCCCTTTTCTGCATGCATGCCACTCCCCAAGTCCACTGATAGGGGAGGTTCTCCTCCTCTTTCTGATCTTATAGTCTATCAGTTCTCATCAAAAGTGGCTGCATTGTCCTCTACTGTGGCCTGATAAGGCTACTCCCCCCTCAGGGGGAAGTGATCAACGAGCAGGCCAATCAGATTATGTCAGAGGCAGTCCCTCTTCCCATTACTATGTAACCCACTTGGACACTGAACTGCCATGGGCTACACCTGTGCAGGGGTTCCAGATCATCTCCACGAATAGTCCTTGGTTGGAGTATGAGTCTCTGGGAAGTTCCCTGTGTTCAAATTATCTTGTTCTGTTGCTCTGCTTGTGGAGTTCCCGTCCCCTCCAGCTCTTACTATTTCCCACTTCTTACATAGAATTCCATTCACTCTGCCCATCAGTTGGCCATCAGGCTCAGCATCTGCTTTGACGGTCTATACTGCAGAAGCTTTCAGAGGCCCTCTGTGGCAGGTTTCAAGGTTGTTTCCTGTTTTCTTTTGGCTTTCAGAGGCCCTTTGTAGCAGGTTCCGAGGTTGTTTCCTATTTTCTTTTTCTTCTGATGTCCATCCTCTTTGCCTTTCAGGATGGAGATTGAACATTTTAGTTAGGGTCCTCTCTTTTGCTTAGTTTGTTTAGATGTACAGATTTTAGTGGGTTTATTCTATATTGTATGTTTATATGAGTGAGTATATACCATGCGTGTCTTTTTGCTTCTGGGACAACTCACTCAGGATGATCCTTTCCAGATCCCACCATTTACCTGCAAATTTCATGATTTCCTTATTTTTCATTGCTGAGTAATACTCAATTGTATAGATGTACCACAGTTTCTGCATCCAATCTTCAGTTGAGGGGCATCTGGGTTGTTTCCAGCTTCTGACTATTACAAATAAAGCTGCTAAAAACATGGTTGAGCAAATGTCCTTTTTGTGTACTTGTGCCTCTTTTGGGTATATGCCTAGGAGTGGTATGGCTGGATCTTGAGGAAGCGCTATTCCTAGTTGTCTGAGAAAGCTCCAGATTGATTTCCAGAGTGGTTGTACCAGTTTACATTCCCACCAGCAGTGGAGAAGGGTTCCCCTTTCTCCACAACCTCTCCAGCATGTGTTGTCCCTTGAGTTTTTCATCTTGGCCATTCTGATGGGTGTAAGGTGAAATCTCAGGGTTGTTTTGATTTGCATTTCCCTAATGGCTAATGAGGTTGAGCATTTCTTTAAGTGCTTCTCTGACATTCGATATTCCTCTACAGAGCTCTCTTTAGCTCTGTTCCCCATTTTTTAAGTGGATTACTTGGTTTATTGCTTTTCAGCTTGTTTAGTTCTTTATATATATTGGCTATGAGTCCTCTGTCAGATAAACGGTTGGTGATGATTCTTTCCCAATCTGTAGGCAGTCGCTTTGTTTTGATGACGGTGTCCTTTGCTTTACAGAAGCTTTTCAATTTCATGAGGTCCCATTTATTGATTGTTGCTCTTAGAGCACTGCATTGTATTCTTTTCTAAAAAAAAAATCATGATATAATATAGCACATTTGTATTATCCCATGTGACTCAGTAGGCCATTTCTGTCCTGAACCCTGGACTTCAGGAACACTCTACTTTGGTGTGTGGCAATCACAGCAGTGCCACCTTTGTGTTCTGTCCAAGACAACATGTTGATTCAGATGCAGAACCCTTCCTTTTCAGACCTTGGTCTATCTGCCCCTGTACTAGAAGCATGTGTTTCTAAAGAGCAGCATCTGGCTCTCAGTCCTTCTTTCTCACAACCTGGTGCCCTGACTGACTTCAATATTGCCTGTAATTCCTCTCTCTTCCTTATTCCTGCACCCAACAGTGTATTCTATATGTATAAAGGTTGATAAATTAAAAACAAACTGAAAACTAACCCCAGCTTGGACCTCTTCTTGCTGGAGTTCACTACCCTGGGATAACTATGGGCATTTATTTTTATTTGTCACAGGCCTGCTGCAGAAGTATCCAAAACCTGTTTAGGTGTGGCACAAGGTCATGCAGGGTAGGGGTGCCATATATATTGTGGGTAACAAACTGAAGTTGTTGACATCTGGGAATGTACTCCTAGTGGTCTGGTCTTATATAGAGCAGGTATCAATAAACACATCTTGTAGTGTCCAGCTTATTGTATATTTTTGAAAAAAAAAGTATTATTGACATAAAATCACATCCATTTGTTTACATGTTGTCAGTGACTAACTTCATCCACAATGATGAAGATGAGTAGTTTCAATGGATACATATGGCCCACATGACCTAACATACCAAGTACATAGTTTATTGCAGAAGAGGTTTGTTAGCCTCTGGTTTAGAAACTTGATGTGATAAGGTTGGAGCAAGCGCAGTCTCCTGGAGTCAAAGGAACCAGAGCTTTTCACAGATGTCAAATTCTGTTGTAAATGGCCTTGTCAAAGTCTCTCTGCATGAAAGTGAGCTGGATTAGCAGTTTACTTTTAATAGACATTGTGGCAAAAGTGACAATGTGTCACCTCATCCTAGGTTTTGTTCTGGTGTTGTTGTCTTCTTGATTTGCACACTTTGGTAAAATCTGTTGCCATTTTGAAGAGGCCCACTCTGAGGGCCACTTCTGGCCAATAGCTAGTAATGATGTGGTGTCCCTATTATTCCTGGGGAAAGGAATCCTGGCAGTGACCATATCTGTGATCTTGTCATCAGATCCTTCCTAAGTCAAGTGGTAAGGTGACTCACAGCCACAGCCAACACACTTTGAATGTCTGAGATGAGGTTATTCAAGCAGAAGACACAGAGAAGGTGTGGTGGTTTGAATGAGAATGGCTCCCATAGGCTCGTAACTTTGAATATTTAACTGTTCTCCAGTTAGTGGAACCGTTTGAAAAGGATTAGGAGGTTCCATATTGGAGGAAGCATATCTCTGGTTTGGGGCTTTGAGGTGTCAAAAACTCACACCAGCCCCAATCTATGTCTCTTTTTCTCTTTCTCTGTTTTGCTCTCTAGGTCTCTAGCTCTCTGCCTGCAACTTTCAGATCAATTCGTGAGCTTTCTGCTATTTCTCTATCACAAAGCCTAAGTGTCTTCTGTCATGCATCCTGTTCTGGTGATCATTGCCTAACTCTATAAAACTGTGAGTAAGCCTCTAAGTAAATGTGTTCTTTTACAAGTCACCTTAGTCAAACTTTTTTTTTTCCCCTAGCAATAGAACAGTTACTAAGTCAGAAGAAACCTGCCCCACAGATATGTTTAATAATAAATCTTTTGTTACTGAGTTTAGGGGTGTTTGCTATGCATCAAGTAAAGATTCCCATATTAAAAAATGGGCATATTTTTTTGCTACCTAACAAAGAGGCCTTTGATGAGACTTAATGCGCTCATAGACATCGCCAGAAGCCCTTCCTAAATGCACAAGCATTTCCCGTTCCTGACCTTTGACTGTCTGCCTGTCTTGGTTGATATTCCTAAAGTGGCTCCCACTGGGGAATCCCTGGCTAAGCTCCCTGTGGCCCAGCAGGGCTCAATTGCTCTCCCTGGGTGCAAAGCAGGCTCGCTGAGTCTGAGGGAATGGCTCAAGGAAAGAAGCAGGGCTGTGCCTGCACCTGAGAGGCTGCCAAACAGCTGGTGGGCAGGTGTACCTGGCGCCACCCCCTCAGCTGGCATCACCCCCGTGCAGCGTCTCCACAGCCTGCCTGCCCACCGGAAACAGACGGGAGAGCAGCGCCCCTCGCAGGCTCTCTGCTTCGTTTCCCCACCTCACCCAGGCACGCCCACCAGCGCCCCTTGCCGTCCCACCACTCCGGGTCACCTGGCTGCCAGCGCCTGGCTGAGGCTTCCTCGCGCCCTCTGGCCCACGCACAGCGGGTCTCTTCAACCGCTGCGCTCCGACTTCCGGGGCGCGCAGACTAGTCGTCACAGTGACAGCGCCCAGGGAAGCACGGGAGGAAAGGGTGACTAGTAGAGGAGCCATTCTCTGAGTCGCTGCAGGGATGTCTGAGCAGCCTCTGCCACCAGCCAGCAATGGGGCCTGTGGCTCCGGAGACGCCCTGCCCGCGCCCATGGCCGCCAGCATCGACTCCTCCCAGGCTGGCTCACCCGGTGGAGGCTTAGGGACTGAGGGGGCCTCCATGCTGCTCCACCCGGCGCCATCCATGCCGCCCCAGGCCACTGCCTCAGTGGCCAACCCCGCCAGCGCTCCATCTGGCCTGGCCGTGTCCCTGCCTGGGCCCCAGGCATTCCACGATCAGCTGCAGGTGTTCAGGTCCTGGCCCTGGAGACTTCGAGTAGTGCGGTAGCCTCTTTCTGAGCAGGAGCCACAGAGCGTTTGAAGGGCCTCTACCTGGCCGTGGACCAGAAGAAGACGCCACTGCACAGGTCCTGGGGCCTGAAGGACAAGTTCAGCTACATCGACCTCTCACAAAACAACCTGAGTGTGCAAAGCAGTACAGGATTCCAGGTCTCACTTAGAGATCAGACAGTGCTGGGTGAGGCTCTGGGCTAGGGAAGGAGCTGGGCTTCTTAGGCCTGGAGGGAGGAAAGTTTGAGGGAATCCGAGACCACGGGACACACCGCCCCTTCCTATTTCCCTGAGATAAATCTATTGGCAAGAGTTGGGTTACATTGTTCTCCAGGTAGAGAGGGTCAGGTTATCTCCTCTTATGCAGTGGCAGTGAGAGACAGGATTCCGATGTACAGTTTCTAATTAAGCGAGAGCCAACATACACAGGAGGGAAAGCCTATTCAGTGGGTTATTTGTCTCAAATTATGCTCGAGATTGTGTGGGGGTACAAAATCAGAACGGACCCAAGCTGGCCATCATTGTACCTTACTGAAAGCAACTGGGAGAGTCAGAGGGGACCCTCAGGATTCCCTGTTTTTTCAGGGAACAGAAGTGCCCCCTCTTCTATCCCAAATTGGAAATGTCCTGTGTTTCCAGGTGGTGTTACATGAAGTTTTGTTGAAAACAAGGTTTTAAAAGATACCAATTAGCCTTTAGAAAAAAAACTGGCTTATATTTTGCACGTGCAGCTAACATACTTAGCCATCTTAGGCTTCTGCTCCTTCCCATCCCCACTTTTCCGAGGTGAAAACAAAGCTTTAAACAATTCAATTGTATAGAAAATTATAAATGACTGGGGAGGGGTTGAGTTGTACCTTAGGTTAATTGCCTGCATCAAGTTTACTTGTGTGGAACAGGCAAAAAACAATGCAGTGCTATCAGTTTGGATACACATCCCAGAGGCTCTAAATCTAAAGCAGAGGAGTGTTTACATTCTAAGCAGGCTCTTTTTGATTGGCTCTAAAGGAAGGGGGGTCTTCAGATTCTAGTGATATGTATGTAGAGTATACAAACCTGTGGCAAGATTCAGAAAAAAATAACAACTGGGGTTTGAGAAGAACCTTGAAAAATCAGCTACTGTTTAAATGAGTATGGAACAGAAATCTGCTGAATGATTTTGTTGTACAGAATCTACACAAAGATGGACCTTGTTACATTTCATCTTGTTGACATAGATCCAAAGAAGTACTTACTATTTTGAACATTATATTTCTTTATCTAAGTGGCTGAAAAGTTCAAAATACTAAGGGTTTTTTTTTTCCTTTTAGTTAGGACATTTTGTTGATTTCCTTGTGGATTATTACTTAATTTTGTTTTTAAATTGGTGTGAACAGTAAGTGCTTTGCTATGTTTACTTCTGTTTTGGCTGCCAGAATGCTTTTGTTAGATTTGACAGAACTTCATTTTACATTTGTGGTTTATGGTAAATAAAAAGCATCTAAAGGCAGAGACTGTGTAGGGGAGATTAGTGAACAAAAAATCCCAGCTTTCCTGAATGCCAGCAGTCACTGGTGGTACTAGCTCTGTTAGGAGAGAGGGCCTCTGTGTCCTCTGAGTGCTGTGGGAATTGAGCTGGTTGGTCGGTAAGAAAATTCCTGTGGCAGCTTAAGTCTCATGATTGTGGCTAAATTGGCATTGTAATGTTCCTTGATTGGTTGTATTTACTTCTTTTATGTAAAATTAATCATCTAGGCCAGAGACAAAAGCATGCTTATGTGGTTGGGGTTTGAATGTCACAGTTTTCCTGTGGGATTTTTCTTACTTTCTGTTGTGTAACATGATACTCACTTTCTGGAAACATTGTTCTTTCATAAACATGAAGCATTGGTTCATGAAGAACAGATTTGTTGTCATTCTTTTCTCCAGTTTTTATCTCCTTTGTCTCTCCTTCCCCATGTTACAAAGACAGTGTCTCCCTCCTAAACCTTCATGGAGTCTTCCTATTTTAAAGTCTGTGTCTTTTCTGGTGTTACCTTTTTTGTTTGTTTGTTTGTTTGTTTGTTTGTTTGTCTTTTGAGGGACACTAAATGCACTGGACAATTTTAACTCAAGAGCAAAAATGAATTATTTTAGATTAATAAAATGTAAAATTCACAAGCAAGAGTAGATGTTTATGTGATGTATCCTTGTGTTGCGTTGCTTTTTTAACATGAAATATTACTCTTTGCATTTTTCTGTATTTCAAAATTGTAAAAGATTGATCAAACTTGTTTTCCAAAAATGATGATCTTGATTTTAGTCTGCACACATTCTGTGTTTAAAATTTTATTCTAAATTGGAAATGCTGATCCAATTTAGAATTGGAATTGGAAGCAGTATCTTCAGAGATTGGAAGGTACCATGTTAAAAATGACAGATACCTAGATAAAAATGGATTGACTTGCAGGAGAGTTATGGTGTATATGGAATAGTGTATGTTATTTTTTTTCTTTCAACTGTGTAGGTGTGTGTGGGTGTTTGCTCCTATCAATTTGACATGGTAGAGTTGTGGAGCTCAGATGAGAACTTGTGGGAGTGGATTCCCTCTTTCCTCCATGTGAATTCTAGGGATGTAATTCAGGTCATCAGACTTGTTGGCAGGTGTCCTTACCCATTGAGTCACCTTGCTGGTCTCATCATAAAATTTTGAGGCATTTTATATAACAAGCTATTATTGAAACACTCAAGACTGGCTCTCTTACTTAAAAAATTTTCAGTTGATTAATTTCTAAAGTGACAGGTTTAGAATTGATTATATTAACTTTATTTCATTTCTGATGAATATTAAAAATCATTTAATGAATATGACTTTGGGTTCAGTTAGCATAAAATCTTCAATTACAGATCCACTCTCTCTTTCTTTCGAGTGAAAGCATGCGCAAACACACTATCAGGACTCTTTAAAGAGACACAAACAGATCTGACACAAGTAGATTTGGCAAGTGGGAGTACCTGAAGGTTAGATTTTCACAGTCTTCTGTAAGTCAGCCAAGACTGACCATTTTGCGGGGTTAAAGAGATGGTTCAGCTGTAAGGGCATTTATTGAGCTTGTAGAGGACATGGGTTTAATTTCTACAACCCACATGGTGGTTAAACTATCCATAACTACAGTTTCAAGGAATTTGATACCCTCTTCTGATGTCTTTGGCCACCAGGAACACATACATGCATGCAGGCAAAACACTTCTATGCATAAATAAATTTTAAAAAAATTAACAAGAAAACTAATTTTTTTCTGTCTCCAAATTTTGTGATCTCTACTTTATTTGTAATAACTCATTTCATTTGTGTTGATTTATTTTCACTTTAGTGAAAGACAGTTGCCAACAAAGGTATTTCTCATTAGGGGAAAAGGTAACTGAAATTCAGTAATGCTTCAGAAAATTTGGGACACTATGGTAGTCCTGCCTTGCAGTGTTTAAGACAGATGACAGAGAATTGGAACTTGGGAGCCTGAAGAAGTGATGAAACGGTGAAGTGCACCTTTTAATTGTAGCATCTTTATTCTTTTTACGTTTGGGTGTCGGGTATGCATGCCTGAGTGCATGTGCCCTGTATCTAGAAGAGGGCATTGGATCCCCTGGAGCTGGATTTACTAGCAATTGTGACCCACCTGGTGTCTGTCCAAGAACCAAACTCAGGTCCTGGGAGAGCGTCAAGTTATGTTTTTGGAGAACAATCTCCCCAAGTCGCAGCAGTTACTAGTCTTTAACCCTTACTAAATATAATTCCTGGAAAATGTTGTACTTTTTCTCCTTATTATATTTTTAATGTAATAAGGAATGTACATGCAGCTTGTGTGCTATTGTGTGTTATGGGCATGTACATGTGGAGGTCAGAGAACAATTTCAAATACTGATTCTCTTTCCATCTTGTGGGTCCTGTGGTCTTGAGTTTAGGTCATTGTGGTACTCCTATTCACTGAGCCATCTCACTGACTTAAATATATATTTGTTAAGTCTGATCATCTGTCTTAAAAAAGGTTTGCTTACAAAGACAAAGGAGGATTATAGGGGTGCTAAGAAGGTGGCTTAGTGGGTAAAGTGTTTTCTCTACAAGCATGAGGACCAGAGTTCAGATCACC
>NW_026590410.1:0-14054 GCF_907164565.1 Psammomys obesus | reverse complement strand
AACATTCACTGTCAGTCTTGTTTATGGCAGCCATGCTGACTGGGGGAAGTAATATCTCAAAGCAGTTTTACATTGAATTTCTACAATGACTAGGGATACTGAACATTTTAAGAATTAGTTAATGTTAATCTGTGTTTGTGTTTCTCAAAGTGTCTACGCATCTCTGTTGTTTACTTGTTCACAGGTGTACAAGTCATTGTACACTCTTGAGTATTAGCCCCAGCTAAATTACAGCTCATAAGAAATTTTTTCCTAGTCTGTGGGTTGTTTACTTTGCTGAATGTTTCCCTTGTTTCAGAAATAACTTTTTATTTTTATGTATTCATCTGGTGGTGATTGGTATTAATTCATGTACTGTTTGATGTTGTATATAAAAATTTTATGCTCACTCCATTATGTTCAGGGACATCTCCTAGACTTTCTTTGCAATTTTTCTGTGTTTTAGGGTTTAAATTTAAGTCTTCGATCTATTTTAAATTGATTTACTTATAAAATAAAATATGTTAATCAAATGTCATCTTTTTCATGTAAACATCCTCTTTTGCTGCCATCATTTGTTGAAATGTCTATTTTCACTTCAAGTATATTTTTGTTTTGTTTGTGGAAATTAAGTGGACATGTTTTTGACATTTTATTTCTGGTCCTCAGTGTTATTTTATTTGTCCAGCAGTTTATTTATAATACTGCTACCAGGCTGTCTTTATAGTATAATTTGAGGCAATTCACATACTGTTTTTTTCTAAACTTGTGAAACATGACATGAGAATTTTTGTAGTTATTTCTTTAATCCTCTAAATTAATTTAGATAATACAGAAATTTTCACAATATAAATGCTGCCAATCCAGTAACATGGGGTATTTATTCATACTCTATTATCTTCTGTGGTTTCCTTTTCCAGTACCTATAAATTTTCATTGTAGAAGTCTTTCACTGTTTTGGTTAGATATACTCCTAAATACTTCACTTTGAGGGGAGTTATTTGTGATAGAATATTTTTCTCTAAATTGCTTTCTCAGAGAGTAAACTATTATTATAACAAAAGCTGCTTTTTTATATATGTTAATTTTGTACCTTGTAACTTTCTTGTGTTTATTAAATCTAAGAGTTTCCTACTAGACTCAGTATGGTCTTTTATAGAAAGAATCCTGTCTTTGTAGCTGAATAGTATTTCACGCTATATGTGCAACACATTTTCATTATCCGTTCATCTACTAAATCACTTTTATGCTATTTCCTTTTCTGGCTATTGTGAATAGAGCAGTAATGAAGATCATTCAACAAGTATCTACGGAGTATTATGTCTGTTCCTTTGGGCATATATCTAGGAGTGATACAACTGGGTCATATGGTGTACATAGTTTAGTAGTTTTTACCATCCACCATGCTGATTCTCACAGTGACTTCAGCCATTTGCATTCTCTTCATTAGCGAATGAGTGATCCTCTCTATCCACAATATTGTCAGCTTTGGTGGATCTTAGCCATCCTGAATGAATAAGATGAAACCTCAAAGTTCTTTCAATTGCATTTCCCCAATTGCTAAGGATGACAAACAGTATTTTAGGTATCTCTTCCCGTTTTTTAATTAAGAATTCTCTATTTAGAGGAGTAGCATATTTGTTATTTGGGTTGTTTCTTTTCTTTCCTTTTTGATTTTCACAAGAAGATGAGGATGTAAGACATAAACCCCTCTTCACCTGTGAAAAATACAAAGTTAAATATTTTGGTATTTAACTTGCAGGGTTACTTCCTTGCCCTTTGCTAAACCTTATGTAGTCTAAAGCAAGTTCACAAAATCTAAACCTTTCAGATGTGATGGTTTGTGCATCTTTATGTAGACTCTACTATACAGAACATGTGGTGACCTTCAAATATCATCAGATGAAGGACTTTCTTCCAATTTTTCTTTACCAGTTTATTAGGATATATCTAGTGTAGAAAACTGGATTTTGTTATTGTTTTTAAATTTTTTTTTTAGATATTTGAAATCTACATTGATTATATTCACATTCATCATTTCTCTCTTTTGTCAGGCTTTCTTTAAGTTAGGAAAACTTTCTTCTGATTTTCTTGAAAATATTTTTTGGACCTGAAGGCTGGTATGTTCTTTTTCCTCTATTCTTTTTATTCTTACATTTCGTCCTTTCATAGCATCCTTGATTTCTTGGATGTTTTGTGTTTGGAACATTTCCGATTTTACTTTTTCCTTGAGAGAAGTATCAATTTCTGTAAGGGTATCTTCAACACCTGAGATTCTCTCTTCTATCTCTTGTTTTCTGTTGGTGATGTTTTCCTTTGTGGTTCCTGATCTTTTCTCTAAGTTTTCCAGCTCCAGGGTTTTCTCTGCTTTCTTCATTCTGTTTTAATGTCTTACACCATTTTCTTCATCTGTTTGAATGTGGATTTCTGTCTTTCTATGATGGCCTCAATTTTTTGGTTTGTTTCCTCTTTATAGACCACTAATTGTGCCTCTACTTGTGTCTTTATTTGTTTGGCTGTATTTGCCTGTATTTCTTTGAGCACTTTGTTCATTTCCTCTTATTTGCCTCCATATGTGTGGCTATTTCTTTTGAGTGATTTGTTTATTTCGTCTTTATGTGCCTCTAGTAACTGGATAAGTAGAGCTTTAAAATCATTTTCCTGTGTTTCCATGAATTGAAATATCCATTGATTTTGGGGCTTATGAAGACATGATGTGCTGATTTTGTTGGGTGTGTCCTTACGCTGACCTCTGGCCATCTGCTTATCTGTAACCGTCCCTGTATTTTCCTGGAGTCTGTACATCAGACTGGGTCCATCTTTATCTGGTGTCTGGAGTATTCTTCAGGAAGATGAGAGAGGTTCACTGGTTTGAGAGTGTGCATTGGCATTTCAGCTGTACCTGCAGTAGTTAGATCCACAGCTGCAGATGCACAAGTGCAGGTGAGCAAGCGTCTGTGTTTGCGTGTAAGTGTGCCTTGAAGGACAGGGTGCTAGAGAGTGTAGATTCCTGGAATGTTGGGGAAGGTGAGGCATAGGAGGGCATGTTGATGCTGGTGATGTTCTTAGGTGCAATGCTCATGCACAGACTCCCTGAATACCTCAGTGGCATAGAGGCCTGCCATACTGTCCTTCTGGTATTCAGATCTGTGTGGGCTCTGGGAGTTGTTTTCCTTGACTCCACCGGTAAACCCACAGCACAGGGGCTTCAATGTTGAGAAGGCTGTCCAAGAATCGCCAGGTTGCCCACACAGGTATGTGGGTGGGAGGGATCTGATGTCTGCCTGCTAGGGTAGAGGGACCCTGGGTCTGGGGCTCTGCATGCACTCACTTGAAGGCACTCGCTAGCAGGTCTAATCAGATAGCACAGATGCTTCCCCCGTTCTCTACTCCTAGATTTGGGCCTACCAGGTCAAATGCATGTGTAGGAGCTCCATCAGCTCAGTGGTGCTGCAGCTGCAGAACTTGGAGGATGGTGTAACAGCCAGCTGGAAATCCAGCCATAGAGGCAGAACTGGGAGGCTGCCGGTACAGATGCCTGCTGGGAGACCCTTGGGAGCCAGGGACCTGTGTGGCCCAGGGGATCTGGGTGGCCTGTACAGCTAGCAGCCTGCCACTAAGGGTGGGTGAGGCCTGCCTTCTCTATCTCAGGTAAAGAGAAGGGAATTCTGTGCTAGGAGCCCTGGGCACTGCAGACATCCTCGAGGAAGGAGGGAGTCCATCAAGGGGAAGTTCAGGGTTGTTGAATGTTCTCCAGTCTCAGTCCCCAGAGAAGTCTGCTGGGACCTGGGTCCAAATGGTCTTAGCTCACAGGTTGTGCCTTCTCACCCAGGAAGCCTCAATATTGATGTTCTGGATTCAGCAGCCCCTCCCCCAACCAATTTTGGAGTTTCAGATTCTCTGTCCCTCAGATACAGTATTCACTGAGGACCACCATCTTGCATCCCCTGAAGTGCAGATTTTTCAAGGACATCCTTAGTATTTTCTGTATTTTCTCATTGACTGTTGTTATGTCTCCTTTTTCTTTTTTTAATGTTATATATATACATATATAATTTTATTTTATTAATTACACTTTATTCACTTTTATCCCCCCATAAGCCCTTCCTTCCTCCCCTCCCAGTCACACCCTTCCTCCCCCTTCTTCAAGCATGCCCCTCCCAAGTCCACTGATAGGGGAGGTCCTCCTCTACGTCCATCTGATCTTAGTCTATCAAATCACATCAGAAGTGGTTGCATTGTCATCTTCTGTGGCCTGGTAAGGCTGCTCCCCCCTCAGGGGGAGGTGATCAAAGAACAGGCCAATCAAATTATGTCAGAGACAGTCCCTATTCCCATTATTATGTAACTCACTTGGACACTAAACTGCAATGGACTACATCTGTGCAGGGGTTCTAGGTTATCTCCATGCCTGATACTTGGTTGGAGTATGAGTTTCTGGGAAGACCCCTGTAAACAAATTTTCTGGTTCTGTTGCTCTCCTTGTGGGGTTTCTGTCCTCTCCAGCTCTTACTATTTCCCACTTCTTACATAAGATTCCATGCACTCTGCCTAACAGTTGGCCATAAGTCTCAGTGTCTGCTTTGATAGTCTTCAGGGAAGAGCCTTTCAGAGGGCCTCTGTGGCAGGTTCCTAGGTTGTTTCCTGTTTTCTTCTTCTTTGGATGTCCATCCTCTTTGCCTTTAGGGAAGGAGATTGAACATTTAATCAGGTCCTCTATCTTGATTAGTTTCTTTAAATGTACAGATTTTACTAGGTTTATCCAATGTTATATGTCTATATGAGTGAGTATATACCATGTGTGTCTTTCTGCTTCTGGGACAGCTCACTCAGGATGATCATTTCCAGATCCCACCATTTACCTGCAAATTTCATGATTTCATTATTTTTCATTGCTGAGTAATACTCCATTGTGTAGATATGCCACAATTTCTGCATCCATTCTTCAGTTGAGGGGCATCTGGGCTGTTTCCAGCTTCTGGCTATTACAAATAAAGCTGTTACAAACATGGTTGAGAAAATGTCCTTATTGTGTACTTGAGTCTCTTTTGGGTATATGCCTAGGAGTGGTATACCTGGATCTTGAGGAATCCCTATTCCTAGTTGTGTGAGAAAGTACCAGATTGATTTCCAGAGTGGTTGTACAAGTTGACATTCCCACCAGCAGTGGAGGAGGGTACTGCTTTCTCCACATCCTCTCCAGCATGTGTTGTCAGTTGAGTTTTTCATCTTGGCCATTCTGATGGGTGTAACGTGAAATCTCAGGGTCGTTTTGATTTGCATTTCCCTGATGGCTAATTTGGATGAGCATTTCTTTAGATGTTTCTCTGCCATTCGATATTCCTCTGTTGAGAATTCTCTGTTTAGCTCTGTTCCCCATTTTTTAGTTGGATTACTTGGTTTGCTGCTTTTCAGCTTCTTTAGTTCTTTTTATATACTGGATATTAGCCCTCTGTCAGATAAAGGGTTAGTGAAGATTCTTTCCCAATCTGTAGGCAGTCGTTTTGTTTTGATGACAGTGTCCTTTGCTTTAGAGAAGCTTTTCAGTTTCATGAGGTCCTATTTATTGATTGTTGCTCTTAGAGCCTGTGCTGTTGGTGTTCTGTATAGGAAGTTGTCTCCTGTGCCAATGAGTTCAAGGGTACTCCCCACTTTTATTTTTTCTTACCAATTTAATATGTCTGGTTTTATGTTGAGGTCTTTGATCCACTTGGACTTTAGTTTTGTGCTGAGTGATAAGTATGGATCTATTTTCACTTTTCTACATGTAGACATCTAGTTAGACCAGCACCATTTTTTGAAGATGCTATCATTTTGTCCATTGAATGATCTTGGCATCTTTGTCAAACATCAGGTGTCCATAAGTTGTGGGTTTATTTCTGGGTCTTCTGTTCGGGTCCATTGATCCACCATTCTGTTTCTATGCCAGTACCATGCAGTTTCTATTACTGTTGCTCTATAGTACAACTTAAGATCAGGGTTGGAGATATCTCCAGAAGATCTTTTATTGTCAAGAATTGTTTTAGCAATTCTGGGATTCTTGTTATTCCATATGAAGTTGAGAATTTTTCTTTCCAGGTCTGTAAAGAATTGTGTTGGTAATTTGATGGGAATTGCATTTTGAATCTGTAGATCACTTTTGGTAAGATGGCCATTTTTACTATGTTAATCCTGCCAAACCATGTGCATGGGAGCCTTTCCATCTTCTGATATCTTCTAATTCTTTCTTCAGAGACTTGAAATTTTTTTCATACAAGTGTTTGACTTGCTTGGTTAGGATTACACCAAGGTACTTTATGTCATTTGTGGCTATTGTGAAGGGTGTTGTTTCCCCAATTTCTTTCTCAGCCCTTTTGTCTTTTGTATACAGGAATGCTACTGATTTCCTTTTTTAGAGCAATAAGACAACTAAAGGAGATCAAAGGGATTCAGTTCAGAAAGAAGAAGTCAAAGTATCACTATTTGCAGATGATATGATAGTATACCTGAGTGACCCCAAAAATTCTACCAGGCAACTCCTACACCTTCAGCAAAGTGGCTGGATAAAAAAAATCAACTCAAAAAATGAGTAGCCTTCCTGTAAATTTAGTTACACTAAATGTATTTATTTTATTGAACTGAAATAACCTTAAAATTCTCAGGTTACTCTGTCCCTGCACCCCTTCTACTTGGGCGCTATATTAGTCTGATAAAGTATTTTACAATAGCAAAAGGGGCCCCGTTTCCCAGTGAGAAAAGTCCCTGATATGTAAAAACAGTTTGATTCCTCTATAGCAATGGACTTGGTACATTGTACAGCCCTTCTAGCCTGCTACAATTGTGATGTGATTGAAGCCTTTTGTTTTGGAACCCTTATACTCCTTTGTCTTTGTGAGGCAGAAGCTCTCTCTTAGTCAGACAGCTAGAGGGCTCCTTACAGTCTTAATTGACTTAATAAAAATTTCTCACATGGAATGTTTCAGAAAAAAAAGAGTGCTTAAAAAAGGTATACTACGCAATTAAAATATTCTAGATATAATAGGAATGTGCTTCTTCATTAAGGTAGTTTTGTCACTACACTGAAACAGAATGTTGAAAAAATATGGCAGATTCATTGATATAGCAAAGTTGATGTGTTCAATTTTTTTTGAATAATGTTGTCTTAGGACTGAAACGTAATTTTAAAATATTCGGGTGGCTGGAGAGACAGTGCAGTAGATGCAAGTACTTTCCTAGCGCCCATGTAAGGTGTCTCATAAATGACTGAAATTCTAGCTCCAGGGGGAACCAACAGTGTGTGTGTGTGTGTGTGTGTGTGTGTGTGTGCGCGCGCGTATGTATGTGTGTACACAAATAATACATAATAAAATAAATGTGGAAAAAATTATACTTTCAAAAATACTTTTCCTTTTCATCTCTAGGTCTTGAACAGGAGTCTCCACACATGCTCATCATGTTCTCTGTTACTGGTCAACACCTACAGGTCAATAATTCTTTATTTCTTCTTTTCCTTTGTCATGCTACAAAGAATAGCATGTGACCAAACAGAATAACACTGACTCTCAGGCTGTTAAACCACATTACATTAATACCTTCAGAAAAAAAAAATTCTCGCATTACATAACATTTATCACTAATTTCAACATGGGTCATAACTAGAGATGTGCTTTGTGACAAAAACATTTCCATGGGTAACTATTGTCTAATATGATCCCGTTGACTTTAAAATTTGAAATCAAATATTCCCAAAGCAAGGATTATCTCATATTTCCCAAAAGAGCAACAAGTAATGGAGAAAACTAATGAACCAAGAGCAGATTATTTCAGGTCTGATAATGAAACTCTAGACAATTAAGTGCCACAACTCTCAAACGCCAAAACATCATTTTTATCATACACCGGAAATGTGATTGTATTAGTGAGTAGTGTGAAGTCCACATACAAAAGCTGAGTGGGATCACCACCTTTAGTAATGAGGTAAAGATTATTTTTAACTCAAAAAGCACAGAATCCTATTGATAAACAATGGCAGTTATTTTTGAACCAGACAAAAAATCACTCTCAAAAAATGGCATAGAATTCATGAAAATAGTAGAAATTCAAATGATAGAATTTTAGCATTTAAAAAATAAAGTTAAGTACAAACATCGGCAGCATATTTGGTAAAATTGGAAAGATACAGGGAACATTAGCAAGGCCCCTGAACAAGGATGACATGCAAATTCATGAAGCGTTCCATATTTTTTAGAGCAATAAGACAACTAAAGGAGATCAAAGGGATTCAGTTCAGAAAGAAGAAGTCAAAGTATCACTATTTGCAGATGATGTTATAGTATACCTGAGTGACCCCAAAAATTCTACCAGGCAAAAATCTACCAGTGACCCCAAAAATTCTACAGCTGATAAACACCTTTAGCAAAGGGGCTGGATAAAAAAAAAAATCAACTCAAAAAAAAAATGAGCAGCCCTCCTATATACAAAAGACAAAAGGGCTGAGAAAAAAATTAGGGAAACAGCACCCTTCACAATAGCCACAAAGGACATAGAGTATCTTGGTGTAACTCTAACGAAGCAAGTCAAAAGTTGGTCTCTGAAGAAAGAAATAGAAGAAGATATCAGAAGATGGAAATATTTCCCATGCTCATGGCTTGGCAGGAATAACATAGTAAAAATATGGTGGGAATGGCATTGAATTTGCAGATTGCTTTTTGTAAGATGGCCATCAAATTACCAACGCAATTCTTTACAGACCTTGAAAGAAAAATTCTCAACCATAACAAGAAATAACAAAAATAACAAGAAACCCAGAATCGCTAAAACAGTTCCAATAAAGGATTTGGAGGTATCTCCATTCCTGATCTCAACCTGTACTATAGGGCAACAGTAATAAAAACTGCATGGTACTGGCATAGAAACAGAATGGTGGATCAATGGAATTGAATAGAAGTCACTGAAATAAACGCACACACTTATGGACACCTGATTTTTTACAAAGATGCCAAAACCATACAATGGAAAAAAGATAGCATCTTCAACAAATGGTGCTGATTTAACTGGATGTCTTCATATAGAAAAATGCAAATAGACCCATAACATATCACCCTTCACAAAACTAAAATCCAAGTGGATCAAAGACCTCAATATAAAAATGGACACACTAAAACTGTTAGAAGAAAAAGTGGGGAAGAGTCATGAACTCATTGGCACAAGAGACAAGTTGCTGAACAACACAGAATCAGCACAGGCTCTAAAAGCACCAATCAATAAATGGGACCTCATGAAACTGAAAAGCTTCTGCAAAGGACACTGTCAGCAAAACAAAACAACATCTACAGACTGGAAAAGGATCTTCACCAACCCTGTATCTGACCGAGGGCTAATATCCAGAATATATAAAGAACTTAAGAGGTTAAACAACTAGAAATAAAGTAATCCAATTTAATAAATGGGGTACAGAGGTAAACAGAGAATTCTCAATAGAGGAACATCGAATGGCAAGAAAGAAGTAAAGAAATGTTAAGCATCCTTAGTCATCAGGGACATGCAAATCAAAACCACCCTGAGATTTCACCTTATACCCATCAGATTGGCTAAGATCAAAAACTGGATCAAATGCTGGAAAGGATGAGGAGAAAGAGGAACCCTACTTGATTGCTGCTAGAAATGTAAATTTGTACAACCACTTTGGAAATCAATCTGAACTTTCTCAGACAATTAGAAATAGTGCTACCTCAGTTAGGCATATATCCAAAACATACTCAAGTATACAACAAAGGCATTTGCTCAACCATGTTCATAGCAGCTTTATTTATAATAGCCAGAAGCTGGAAACAACCCAGATGTCCCTCAGTTGAGGAATGGATACAGAAATTGTGGTACATTTACACAATGGATTACTCAGCAGTTAAAAAAAAAAAAAAGAAATCATGAAATTTGCAGGCAAATGGTGGGATCTAGAAATGATCATCCTGAATGAGGTATCCCAGAAGAAGAAAGACACACGTGGTATGTACTTAATAATAAGTAGATTTTAGACATATAATATAGGATGATCATACTAAAATCTGTAAACCTAAGGAAGCTAATCAAGAAGGAGGACCCTCCTGAAGTGCTCAATCTTCATTTAGAAAGGCAAATGAGATGGACATCAGAAGAGGGAGAAAAACAGGGTACAGGACAGGAACCTATCACAGAGGGACTCTGAAAGACTCTACCCAGCAGGGTATCAAAACATATGCTGAGATGCATAGCCAAACTTTTTGCAGAGTGCAGGAAATCTTATGAAAGAAGCTTGAGATATAAAGACCTGGAGAGAACAGGAGCTCTACAAGGAGAGCAACAGAACCAAAAAATCTGAGCACAGGGTTTTTTCTGAGACTGAAACTCCAAGCAAGGACCATGCATGGAGATAACTTAGAATCCCTACACAGAATTAACCCATAGCAGCTCAGTGTCCAAGAGGGTTCCCCAATAACCATCTCTGACATGAACTCATGGGTTGGCTCTTTGATAACCTCCACCTGAGGAGGAGGGAGCAGCCTTACCAGTTCACAAAGGAAGACAAAGAAACCAATCCTGATGAGACCTGATAGATGAAGATCAGATGGAAGGGGAGGAGGGCCTACCCTATCATTGATCTGGGGAAGGGTCATAGGAGAAGAAGAGGGAGGGAAGGTGGGATTGGTAGGGGCGGAAAAGGCTACAGCTGGGATAAAGAGTGAATAGACTGTAATTAATAAAAATAAAATAAAGTTAATGGTAATTTTGGAGAGGAACTGAGGAATTTATAATTGGAGAACTGAAATTCATTACAGAAGATAGTTGAAAATATCTATAGTCCAGCAGGGGGCACTGTTTATGTTTCAGAAATTGACCCAAAGCTGACTCCTGATTCATGTTTAACTCCTGGACCAAGTTTGCTGGCCAGAATTAGAGTTCCTAGCTCAGCAGTATTTCCTCAAAGTTGCCACAGCCTCCCTGGCAGTAGAGTTGTCCCCTGGGCTGAAGAGATGCAATGTGCTACTGGTGATGGTAACAGCAGAAGACTCATACTGCAACAATTCCCATTTTCCCAATACCCTGAGAACACCAGAGTCCAGCAGCTTCTGTGGAGGCTGGGGATTTTTGGACATTTTACACCAAGACCTGGGTACCTGCCCCATTTCCTGTCTGTCCTCCTTTCTACCTATGTCTTTCAGGTTTCATAGACATTAAAGAGGCCTGTCTTTGGAATGGTCCCTCTCATTCTTGATGTTTTGCTAACAGGTTATTTCATTTCAGGGTCTTCCTCCACACCCCATGAGGTGGTGATGCTGGGGAATGACTCTCTCCAGCAGTTGCTGATTATCCTTTTCCAACCTGGATCCAAAGTAGCCTCAGCAAGCCTGTAAGCCTGGATTCACCCAACAATTTACATATGCTCTCACTGTCCTGTCACTTTTCTCCTTAAATATAATGTTTCCCTAGAGTTCTAGGGCAAAAAAACTGAGGACAATGTTGAAGGCTGCTGCATTCTACACTGTAGTGGTGCTAAGCACCATGAGCTACAGATGGAGAAGCAAGACATAAACACACATTGGCCTGAACCTCTTGTAAGCACTGTCCTGGGATAGTGGGATCCCAGGACCAGGCACTGTTGTCATTCTGATGTTGACTCACCTGAGATAAGAATGTGAAAGGAAGCATTTGCCTCCATTTGTGTTCTAGTTAGAGTCACAAGGGGGAAGATATTTGTCAGCTATTATGGTAGAAAGAAACAGAGCTCCAAAGTTTTATTTTGCTCTTAGATATATTTGTTTGTAAGAGTAGAGTCAACAGGTCTCCCGAAACAAAATATAGGGAAACTGGGAGTTAGCTCAAGATACCCAAAACCAGGTTCTCAGCACAAAGAAGATTTAGTTGCCCTAGAAGGACAATGGGAAGGAATAAGTAACAAAGACAGAAGCTAAAGGAAGAGGTGAAGGTTAAGGAAACAAGGGAGAGGGGAAGATTTAAGCCAGCCTCTGAATAGAAAAAAGACATATGTGTTCCATAAGTAAATGGCAGTTTATAAAGGGAAAAGTGAAAACTTTGTGTTGAGGTGAGGTGTTTATTTCTGCAGTGGTATCAGTAGTGGTTTTTAGAGTAGAGGTAACCATGTGCCTTCAGTCTACAGAGCAGGATGAAATACCATAATCAAGGAATGGGAAGGGGAAGACGTTAATCTCAAGTGTATTTGTACTGCTCTAGTACAAGATAAAAACATGCCAGAGGGATTGGGTTTAGTTAGGAATGAATTGCAATCAGATCAAGACATAATTGTCGAATTAAGTTCTTTTAATAGATTTCATATATAGATGTTTGGTCGTACTCTAGATCAACTCTTTAAGAGTAGAATTTTATATCCAATTTACATGCTTCAGATATCACCTTTGTTTGTTACATAAGGTCTTGTATGCAAATGTCCACTTGTACACTGAGAGCTTTAAGGAACAAAAAAGGACAGAGGGAGTTGCCATTTTAGTAGCAGTAAAACATCACTAACTCCTTTTTACATACCAAATTCAAGTCACTACCAGAGGTGCGTGCACCACAAAGTCGGCAGATACAAAATTGCTAGTTCATTTTTAAATTAATAATTAACCTAAAATTACCCGTGCCCCCACCCTATTACCTCCATTTTTAGAAACAGCAGTTCTGCTTTCATACATAGGCTAGCAGGCTTGTTTCAATATGAAAGTGTTAATTCATTTACAGATACTAATATCAGTTATGTAGTGCTGAAATAAATATCCAATCTACATAGGAAAAATCTGATGAATGAAAATGATAAAGACTGAATAAGGCTATCTGATTACCTTATCTTATTTACATTTAAAGGATACCCAATGATAAGGAAGAGACAAAAATTGACAAATACTCAAGGTGTAAAAATTACATCTAGCTTTGAACTTTATACTGTAAATGAGACATTTTCTCCCCTCTTTTCCTAAATGCATATCATACCTTGGATTACTTTTTATATGCATGTATACACAATATTTCAAGTTGAAAGCAACATCTCAGTGGAGTCAAAACTACTACATACTGTTGTCTAAAACAAACTTTATAATTGTGCAGATGAATGCACATATTGATCTTTAAACATGGATAATTAAGAAAACCTTTTGGTGTTGTTTTCCTTGTATACCAATATTTAAGCCACTGGTGTTGGCAGTGTTGGAGTCAAAGTATTTCTCTACTTAATGCTAAAATCTTGGCAAAATGAAAAAGATGTCCACAAAGATGTGGGTGCAAACTATTAATCAAGTGTGTTTTCACTCCCCTGTCTCACAGTTGAGACACTAAGTGCATCCCCTAGGTTGCTTAGGGCAATGTCCTTATTATAAAAATGAACAAAATAAAAATGGAATAGTTACATATAATGCAACATGTGTAAAGAGGAGAGAATATTAAGATTATTGCCTTCTTTGTTTTTGTACCTAGTCTACTTTTCATATTTTTAGACTGCTCTAATCTTGATCCAATGTGAAAAATTGATCCAATTTTTCACATTACTACTGGAAAAAGGTATCTAATAAAAGTTTTATTTAGTTACTCTCATACACTAACTACTGATTAAAGAAAAAAAAAGACAAGGTGTTTAATCTTATTTGGGCATGTTAATTAGATGAGCTAAAGTCATGTAAACCCAGAATTCATAGATATAATCCTGGTGAGAGGAGATACTGTACATGGCACTAAAGAATGTCAGCTGAGAATACAAATACGTATTTCCTTTGACTGCTCAGGATTCAACAGGCCCAGCAGTTGGGGCCAGTAAGGTACCTAGGGCAGCCTCAGGCAGGAAATGACACCCAGAATTTTCATGGTACACACACCTAAAGAACTATTTGCTTGACCACTAAAAATTTGCACGAAGGGCCCTATCACTTCTTTGAGAAGTATTGAAGAATAAGAGATACCTGCACCATGTCTGTCTCAGCAGAGCTCAGTGGTGTCTATACCATGGCCTGGACTATTCTCCTCTTCTTCTTCCTTCATTTTACAGGTCAGAAGAGTATTTCTGCACTCTGATCCCCAGTTCAGGGAAGCCATGTGACAGCCAGATATATTCT
>NW_026590409.1:0-10434 GCF_907164565.1 Psammomys obesus | reverse complement strand
GGCCCATATAATCCTTGAACTTGCAATATTCCTGCTGCAGTTCCCCATAAAGATGGCATTAGGGATCAGTGCTCCCAGCTTGGCATTTTTTAAAATTTTTTGAGGGAGGAGTTTTCTGTGTAGCCTTGACCAATTTAAACTTTGTAGACCAGGCTGGCCTAGAAATCACATAGATCTCCCTGCCTCTGCCTCCCTGAGACCTGACATTAAATGTGTGTACCGCCACACCCCAGCTCCAGGTGTGCCTCTTTTGTAGTCTTTGATATAATTAAGTGTCTATGATTTTGTAAACATAGAGGGGGCTTTGAAGGCACAAGCCTTTAATCCCGTCACTCAGTGTGAGAAAGGGAGGTAGATCTCTGTCACTGGCCAGCAGTGACACTTGAATACCACCTGGGAGAGGGCTGGGAGAGAGAGAGACAGGGCAACACAGAGAAGGACACCAAGTCTACATGCTGATCCAGGTGTCGATTTAATGGAAGTCGGGTTAACATTTAAGTAGGCAAAAAAGTACAAGCAGTTTCTCATGTAGGAGCTTTACTTGGTTAAAACATAGGAGAGCTCACTCAAGGTTACACAGAGCCTGCTCTCTGGTTACTATGGTTGCACAGAGTTTCTCGGGGTCAGAGCAGTCCGCTGTAGGACCACCAAGGTCAGTTTATGAGAAACTGGACTTTGGAAAATAGCCAAAGCCAAGAGGCTGAATTCCACTGCTCAGATGCCATTAACTCCAAATTTGCCATTAACTCCAAAAAGGCTGCCACAATTCCTCCCTTTTGAATTAAAACAGAGGGACCGTGCCTGTCTTAGGTGGGGGTGATTCCCGATAAATATCTTACTGGTCATGGGAGAATCCTGCTTATAGGGGAATTTCTGTGTCTTAGGTTGATAAATATCAGATCACCCAGAACCTGTCTAACCTGACTAACCAGCCCATCACACAGGAAAGGAGAAGTTAAAGCTGACATTTGAGCTGGGCAAGCCAAGCCCCTACCTGGGACTAGGGAGTCACAGCATGCTGCTGTTTCAATGGCATTAAATCTAGCTTGGTGCTGTTGAGCTAAGTGAACACATCTGGCAAAGTCAAAGATTAATAGTACCAGACCAGCCAAACAAAGGTGTGCTAACATGTACAGGGAGAACAAGAGGGAATTGGGTGCTAAGGCCTAAAAGTGTAATTTAGCCTTCACTGAATGAATCAGCTGCAGCAGGATCAGCAATATCATCACTTGGAGAAGGATCTTGTTCCCTGAAGTAATCCACTTGTTGCACCAGTCTCCCTGGCAGCCATCAAGCAGCATCTTTAACCTGCAAAAAAACACAGACATATCCTCGTCCCCAAATTAAAATGGGGTCGGGTCCATGACATGTATTATTCAAGGGGTCCCTCCATTTAACCATAGAGGTTTTAGGGTGCCAAAAATGTCTAGCTGCAGATTTGCCATGTTTGTCCAAAGTTAAAAAATTTAAATTGAGCTCCGGATGAACAAGGAGGACATAATTCCCCCATTTTTGTCTTTTGTAAATATATCTTAATGGTGGCATGGGCATGTTTAACCATGCCTTGGCCCATAGGATTATAAGGAATACCTGTTACATGCTTTTTTTTTTAAAGTAAATTTTCAGTTTTATTATTTTTTCCATGACCTTCATTTTTTTATTTTATTTTTTTATTTTTTATTAATTACACTTTATTCATTTTGTATCCCCCACATAAGGCCCTCCCTCTTCCCCTCCCAATCTCTCCCTCCCTCCCGTTTCTGCATGCATGCCCCTCCCCAAGTCCACTGATAGGGGAGGTCTTCCTCTCCTTCTCTCTGATCTTAGTCTATCAGATCTCATCAAAAGTGGTTGCATTGTCCTCTTCTATGGCCTGGTAAGGCTGCTCCGCCCTCAGGGGGAGGTGAGCAAAGAGCAAGCCAATCAGATTGTATCAGAGGCAGTCCCTCTTCCCATTACTAGGTAACCCACTTGGACACTGAACTGCCATGGGCTACATCTGTGCAGGGGTTCTAGGTTATCTCCATGAATAGTCCTTGGTTGGAGTATGAGTCTCTGGGAAGTTCCCTGTGTTCAAATTTTCTTGTTCTGTTGCTCTCCTTGTGGAGTTTCTGTCCTCTCCAGGTCTTACTATTTCCCACTTCTTACATAAAATTCCATTCACTCTGCCCGACAGTTGGCCATAAGGCTCAGCATCTGTTTTGATAGTCTTCAGGGCAGACACGTTCAGATGCCCTCTGTGGTAGGTTCCTAGTTTGTTTCCTGTTTACTTCTTATGGCTTTGAGAGGCCCTCTGTAGCAGGTTCCTAGGTTGTTTCCTGTTTTCTTCTTCTTCTGATGTCCATCCTCTTTGCCTTTCAGGATGGGATTGAACATTTTAGTTAGGGTCCTCTCTTTTGCTTAGTTTGCTTAGATGTACAGATTTTAGTGGGTTTATACTATGTTGTATATTTATGAGTGAGTATATACCATGTGTATCTTTTTCCTTCTGGGACAACTCACTCAGGATGATCCTTTCCAGGTCCCACCATTTACCTGCAAATTTCATGATTTCCTTATTTTTCATTGCTGAGTAATACTCCATTGTATAGATGTACCACAATTTCTGCATCCATTCTTCAGTTGAGAAGCATCTGGGCTGTTTCCAGCTTCTGGCTATTACAAATAAAGCTGCTACAAACATGGTTGAGCAAATGTCCTTTTTGTGTACTTGAGCCTCTTTTGGATATATGCCTAGGAGTGGTATGGCTGGATCTTGAGGAAGCGCTATTCCTAGATGTCTGAGAAAGCACCAGATTGATTTCCAGAGTGGTTGTACAAGTTTACATTCCCACCAGCAGTGGAGGAGGGTTCCCCTTTCTCCACAACCTCTCCAGCATGTGTTGTCACTTGAGTTTTTGATCTTGGCCATTCTGATGGATGTAAGGTGAAATCTCAGGGTTGTTTTGATTTGCATTTCCCTAATGGCTAATGAGGTTGAGCCTTTCTTTAAGTGCTTCTCTGCCATTCAATATTCCTCTATTGAGAATTCTCTCTTTAGCTCTGTTCCCCATTTTTTAAGTGGATTACTTGGTTTGCTGCTTTTCAGTTTGTTTAGTTCTTTATATATGCTGGATATGAGTCCTCTGTCAGATAAAGGGTTGGAGAAGATTCTTTCCCAATCTGTAGGCAGTGGCTTTGTTTTGATGATGGTGTCCTTTGCTTTACAGAAGCTTGCTTTTCAGGTTCATGAGGTCCCATTTATTGATTGTTGTTCTTAGAGCCTGTGCTGTTGGTGTTCTGTTCAGGAAGTTTTCTCCTGTACCAATGAGTTTTTTACAAAGAAAATGAAAGGGCTTGTTGGTATAAGCTGTTCCATTATCAGTCTTAATTTGGTGTGGCATGCCAAGAACAACAAATGCAGCCAAACAATGATCTATAATGTGGCATGCAGCTTCTCCTGAATGCAAGGTAGCAAAAATAAATCTTGTACAGGTATTAATTGTTACATGAATAAATTTTAATTTTTTAAAATTTTATAAAATGAGTCACATCCATTTGCTATGGTTGACCTGGGGTCAGTTCTCAGGGGTTAACCCCAAGATGAGGTACCGGACAGAAAACATCACAATTGTTATAATTTTTTTTATTAAATCTTTTATTTTTTTTATTAATTACACTTTATTCATTTTGTATCCCCCCATGAGCCCCTCCCTCCTCCCCTGCCGATCCCACCCTCCCTCCCCTTTCTGCATGCATGCCACTCCCCAAGTCCACTGATAGGGGAGGTCCTCCTCTCCTTCTTTCTGATCTTAGTCTATCAGTTCTCATCAAAAGTGGCTGCATTAACAATTTTTTTGGCTTGTTTTTTGGTAAGGCCATAAGTTAAACATAAGTAGTGACTGTTAAGACGATGTAATTTATGAGCCAATTGAGCTTTTTGTATAGGTGTTTCTTGAGCTAAGGTTATTAAGGCTTTATCAATAGTCTGGTTACCTAAAGCAAGAGGTCCAGGATGACCAGAATGGGCTCTAACATGAATAATAGCAAAAGGATTATGAGGAGCCTGAATAAGTCCTTGAATCTGAGCAAACATTTGACTAGCCCAAGTGGTAGAAAGAATCTGGCTTGCTGTTTTAGCTTAGGAATAGCTTGAGCAATATAAGCACTATCAGTAAGCAAATTAAAAGGCTCAGAAAAATGTTGTAAAACTGCATGGATAGGCATCAAATTTGCAAGTTGAGCAGATAACTCTGGAACTTGAAAAATAACTTTTTGTCTATTAACAGTATAGCCAGCTTTTTCTTTAACATTACCATCAGAAAAAATAGAACAAGCATTTTAAAGGTTTATTTTTACCTATGATAGGAAAACAACACTATGTAAAGTAAAATATTGAATAATCTTATTGGAAGGGTAATGATTATCTCATTGTAGTCAAAGAAAGTAACCATTTATCTGAATTGGCATAAAGCCAATTAGTCTGAGCTTTACTGTATGGCATAATAATCTTGGAAGGCTCAATTCCAAAGTAAGCCCTTGCCTGGGTGCATCCCAACACAATGACTTGGGCAAAAGCCTCATAATAAGGTAAAATAACTTTATTGGGACTAGCTGACAAGTGGATCCACAATAGAGGATTAAATTGCCATAACAATCCAGTAGGAGTTGACTGTGTTTGAAATACAAGTAATAGGAGAGAACGATATGGATCCCAATGTGTTACAAATTGATTTTTAAGCCTTTATTATTATTAATAATGTATCTTGAGCCTCTGGAGTCAATTTTTGGGAGGAGGTAGGAGCTAAATCCCCTAAGAACATTGAACAATGGCATAAGTTGTCCAGTGGTTAATTTTAGATATGGCTTAAGCCAATTTATATCTCCCAATAATTTTTAAAAATCATTAAGAGTCTTTAAATTTTTTTTTAATTTTTACTTTTTTATGTTTAATAGCCAGAGGAAATAAATTAAAACCTAAATAACTATAAGGATCTCTAGTTTGTACCTTTTTTGAAGTAATTTTTAATCCTGCTTGGGACAAAGCCTTGAATAGATCTGTATAGCAAGCCATAACATCTTGAGCTATGGGAGAGGCTAATAAAATATCATCCATATAATGAATGATATAAATTGAAGGCCATTTTTCCTACTCAACTAATAGCATTAACTACAAATTGTTGACATAAAGTAGAACTATTTGCCATGCTCTGTAGCAGCATACTCCAATGATAACGTTTCATAGGTTTCTTAAAATAATAGAAGGGAGACTAAAAGCAAATCTATGGCAATTCACAGGATGCAAAGGAATGAAAAAAAAACAGTCTTTTAAATCTAAAATAATCTTGTAAGTGTTTTGAGAAATCCCACTAGGTGATGAGAGTCCTGGTTGCAATGTTTTCATAATTATTATAGTCTCATTTTTAAAAATCTTGTAATCTAAATTTGTTAGATTTTTTTTTATTATAAATATGGGCGTGTTCCATGGTGAGTTAGAGGGAACTATATGCCCTATAATGGTTAACAATGATCTGAATATAACCCTCTATAACCCTGGGCTAATATGGAGCTGCAATCTCTTTTTTTTTTTTTAAGAGTATAATCAAACATTTTGCATTAAAGCATCTTTAGCCTTTTTTAAATGAAGAGCAACATATTTTATAGTTTTTTTTCCTGATATGATACTTTGTAATAACTGCAGTTTTTTTTTTAATTGGCTCAAACAGCATGGCTTGATTTTTACTTTGCAAAATTAATAAAATAAATTCCAAGGTCTTTTGACCTCCCCCAAAGGGTTGGGAAACTGTTTCAAGTTCTTTGTTAGACTGCCCAATGGTTATTATTTTAAAATACCTGATAAATTTTAAAATGTTTTATGAAATTTAATTCTGATGGTCCAGGACCAAACTCAGAGGTGCTGATTTAAACTCTCATGTCCAAAAATATTAGTATCGTTAGTCCAAATCTACAGATAAACATACATACACAGATAAACATACACACATACACATACATAAGAAACATAGAAATCTGACATTGCCACCTTGGAGTAACCAGAATACCCAAATACCAGGACTTGACCAGCCCCTACCAGACACAAGTCCCGCCGATTCCAGAAGGATTGGACCCCCTCATGGGCCCCCTCCCTGGGAACTGGAGCGTCCTTCAGATTCCCTCAACCAAATTGGAAACTCTCCGAGCGTCCTCAGACCTCAAGAGCAAACCTAAACCAGAAACCAAAACACGCAGCTGGCAGACAAAAACAAAAAGAAAAACAAAGACAAGAAACAACCCCCGCACCTGCTTTTTAAACATTTAAATATTTTTTAAACCTGTTTTTTGCAATATTAAAACAAAGCATCCTCTTTAGGAGTGAAATCATAAAGCATGATAATAAATTTAAAAGTTAAAACCAAACTTCAAAATTTGCCAGTGCAAACAATCCAATTTTTAAAACCAACACCAATTTAAAATGACACTTGTCTTTTCAGTCTAAAAGGAAACAAAATTTATGTTAACTAAGGTTTGTTTGTTTTTTTTTCCAAAAGTTCTTTCTTTTGTTTTTATTGTCAGTGGCTCAATGTTTATTTTTTTATCTTTTTTTTTTTTTTTTAATTTTAGATCTAAAGCCAAGCATTAGAGATCAGTTTTAGGGACAGCCACACAGATTGGATACATAGTTAATTCATGGTCACCATCTTTGAACTGGTCCCCACAATGTTTAGCAATTTTCTATGACTACTGATCAACTCAGTTTTTGTCGGAACAAATGTTTCTACCTCAAAATGTTCTCAGTTCCATTAGCTTTTATGCTTTCCAAAACCTTGATTCTTAGCTCACAACTAAACCAATCTGCATCAGAGACAAAAGAGAGAACACTACAAGCATTACTTTCCTGAAAACAAAGAGAAAACCCTAAATACCCTTTCATCTAGATGATAACACTCATATAAAAGTGGTCTCTATACTTTTTTGTTGTTATTATTAGTTACATTTTATTAACTCTGTGTCCCAGCTGTATCCCGCTCCCTTATTCCCTCCCAATCCCACCATCCCTCAATCAGCTTCTCCCTGCCCCTTTCCAAGTCCACGGTCTGGGGAGGACCTCCAAGCAGACACGAGGTAAGATGATTAATCCTCACTTAGAAAGACAAATGAGATGTGCATTGGACATATGACAGGAATCTACCGCAGAAGGTATCTGAAAGACCCTACCAAGCAGCGTTTCAAAACAGATACTAAGACTCATAACCAAACCTTCCGCAGAAGGGGAGTTAGTATGACAGGGAAAGGATAGGAGCCCCACAAGGACCGAATATATCTGGGCACAGGCACAGGGTTTTTTTCTGAAACTGTTTCAACAACCAAGGACCATGTATGGATATAACTCGGACAAAGCTCGTGGTAGCTCAATAACCAATTGGTTTCCCATAGTAAGGGGAACAGGGACTATCTCTCACAGGAACTCAATGGCAGGCTCTTTGACTCCCCACCCCCCAAGGGAGGAGCAGTTCTTCTAGGCCACAGAGGAGGACTTCGCAGCCAGCCCTGAAGATACCTGATAAAACAGGGCCAGACTAGAGGTTTTATAATAATTTTTAACCCATATTATATAGCAAAGATGAGCGAATTACAGCATATGGTTGCCTTTTAAACATATGTGTTTACAGACCTTATAAACATATATGCATATATATATATATATATATATATATATATATATATTCTAAACAACAGTGTGAATATAACTTTAAAATATATTTAATTACTTTTGATCTATAACCTAAATAAATATTATCTGTTTAAGATGACCATATATTTAAACAGACAAATAAAACTCTTTTTACTGGATTTAGCCATAATTTTAAGTATGATAGCCAAGAGTGGCCCAATATCAGCACAAAGTATAATATAACCAGTTAAATTTGCTTTAGTTTGATAGGGTCTGATAGCCGTTTTACAGGCTGAATCAACATTCTCAAAACCAACTGTTGCACAAAAGGAAGTCCACTCTGAGTGAATACTCCTTTTGTGTTATATCAAAATTATTATTATTATTTATTACTATTATTATTATAATTATAAATATTTAAAAAGAGAACCTGTTCTCTTTTTAACTGGATTTTTCTCTCTGTGATCCCGTGCCACCCACAACCATGGAGGTGGAGGGAAAGGCACAGGAGGCCAGTCTGAATTATGAGACTTGGCAGCTTTATTCTTTGACTCCATTTCATCTTTACTATCTAGCTCCTAAATTATTTTCTACTCTCAAATTACACAAATCTGTTTGAGCTCCTTTACGAATATTTGAAATAACCTTAGAAGTACCTTTTTTTTGCCTCTTTGGCTGATTTAATTTTTCCAAGCAACTCTTTAGTTTTACAAAGTAAAGGGATTAGGGAGTTTTATTCTAATTCTCTGTGTCTTAAAAACCTATTTAAGGGATCTCATAGATCCCATCTTACTAGTTCCCTGCCCCTGCCGGCCACCTGACTTTATCTTAGTCAGTTGCTTTGTGCGCACTCCTGTGGTCCATATTGAAAGATCCAGCTTCACCCTGAGTTAAACATAGCTAACGCCATTTTGTGAGACACCACTGTTTTGTAAAACTCTGAAGGCCAGATGAAAAACTGGAAAATTACTGAAAACACTCAGCTGTGTCACCCGCTTGGGATATTTGTGGTCAGGCCGCCCCAATTGAGCTAAAAACAATTTGTTATGACCACCCTCATGAGATATCTGTCAGAGACTGCTCCAACTGAGATAGGGAAAGACAAAATAACAGGTGGCGGGCCACGTCAGGGGGTCATCAGACCCCCTTGACCCACCCAGCTCCTGGAATCTTGGTGCCCCTGCCAAACTTTGACGCAAATTGTGGTCTCATGAAAATGTACCAATCAGCCCCCTGTAACCATGCTCTCTCGCTTCTGTATTATTGCTACTGCTCTAAAACCCTATAAAAACCCCAGCTTCCTACATGGGGGGCGCGGAAGTCTCCCGAAAGACTTATCGCCCCGGGTACCCGAGAAACAAATAAAAGCCTCTTGCTGTTTGCATCCGAACGCCTGGGCTCGTTGATCTTTGGGAGGGGGTCTCTCTGACGGAAGATACCCTCCGGGGATCTTTCAATATAACTTCCTCAACTGGTCCTCCTTCTCAGGTTCCTGGGGTTTCGGCCCATCTTTCACCGGCCAGCAGTGATACCTGAACACTACCTGAGAGAGGGCTTTTAGAGAGAAAGAGACAGGGTGACACAGAGAAGGACACCAAGTCTACATGCTGATCCAGGTGTCGATTTAATGAACGTCAGGTTCACACTTAAGTAGGCAAAAAAGTACAAGCAGTTTCTCACATAGGAGCTTTACTTGGTCAAAACATAGGAGAGCTCACTCAAGGTACACAGAGCCTACTCTCTGGTTACTATGGTTGCTCAGAGTTTATCGGGGTTGGAGCAGTCCGACGTAGGACCACCAAGGTCAGTTTATGAGAAACTGGACTTTGGAAAATAGCCAAAGCCAAGAGGCTGAATTCCATTAACTCCAAATTTGCCATTAACACACAGATCTCTGTCTACATAATGAGTCTCAGAACAGCCAAGAAAACAGAGAAAACCTGTCTAAAAAAAAAAAAAAAAAACAGAAAGTAGGAAATAAAAAAATGGAAGAAAAGTGTTTATCAGCTGTAGGAGTTCTCCGGTAGAATGTTGGAGTCACATGTTTTTTCCACGAGATCATCTGAGAATAGACATACTTTGACTTCTTCCCTCCCAAATTCTATCTCGTTGTTCTCCTTTAGTTGTCTTACTACTCTAGCTAAAATTTCAGGTGGAGGAGTGCAAGGGAAACCCCAGGATGCTGGCCCAGCTACTGTGCTATTATTTCTTTTATATTCTTTTTTTTTTTTTTTACACAGGATTCTATGTTTAACAAAGCAATGACTGTCATGGACTAGATCTGTAGACCACACTGTCCTGGAGCAGAGATCCATCTGCCTCTGCCTCCCCAGGGCTGGTATTAAAGGTGTGTGCCACCACACCCAGCCAGCTATCATGCTTTTGTTCTCCATCCAAGGCACAAAGCTGAGCCCTGTGTTATATAGAAATCCTGGAGCAATTGATAAGGAGGATGGTCTGTAGGAAGGCAAAGCTATGCTGCTTTTCTATTTCTCATTGCTCCAATGCACTCAGGACTAGGAAGAACTCATGATGGGACCTTCAGTGACCTTGGTAGCCAAGTGAGTGTTCAGATAGGCTGGACATATGGGCCAGGGTTATGGTGTCAAGAATAAAAAGTGAGAGAGCCAGGAAGGTTTGACGCTGAGCAGGTGTCATCGAGAAGGGACAAATTAGTTTGGTAGGTGGGCCAATCTTCATCCCAGCACTCAGGAGGCCTAGAAAGGGGAATATTTGTCATTAAGATGCAAGCCTTGTCTATATAGTGAGATTGAGGACACTCA
>NW_026590408.1:0-17595 GCF_907164565.1 Psammomys obesus | reverse complement strand
TATCTTGTCCCCAGAGGCAGGGGCTGGGAGCCATTTTCTCTAGCTGAAGGTCAGAGCTTGACCACATTTCTGCTACACACTTTGTGATGTCTGCTCACAGGTGACAGTTAATGCTGGTCAGCAAGATGACCACGGGGCTGTGCCTCAATGGTGGCAGCACGAGTTGGTGGCACCCTTCCTGTAGCCCTGCCCCTAATTCCTTACTGTGATATGAAGTTAAACAGATATTGTGTTACTTATGTTCTCTTCCTCCTTCCGTTCTTTTACTACCTGTCTTATGCTATAGAACTCCTCATAAGGAAGACCCTGTTGACCTGCTGGGTCATGTGGATTATCTCTTAGCTTCTGAGTCCCCCAGGAAATGTGCAGTTCTGTGCTGAGGGGACCAGCTCTGCCTGCAGGTCCCTAGTGGGATGACAGTCGAAGTGTTCAAACAGACACATAGTTCAGTGTCATTGGTTTAACTTTGTCTTTGCAGATTTCACTTTACCTTGTTAATTGTGGATTTAAAAAAAATTATTTTATGAGTGCTCAATCTCCATGTACACCTTCATGCCAGAAGAGGGCACCACATCCCAGGGTAGATAATTGTGAGCCACAATGTATTTGCTGGGAATTGAACTCAGGACCTCTGGAAGAACAAACAAAGCTCTTTATCTCTGAGCCATCTCTCCAGTCCCTTAATTGTGAAAATTTTTAAATCTTCTGCACAGATCGCCCAAAGGCACATGTGACTCATCACCCCAGACCTCAAGGTGACATCACCCTGAGGTGCTGGGCCCTGGGCTTCTACCCTGCTGACATCTCCCTGACCTGGCAGTTGGATGGGGAGGACCTGACCCAGGACATGGAGCTTATTGAGACCAGGCCTGCAGGGGATGGAACCTTCCAGAAGTGGGCAGCTGTGGTGGTGCCTCCTGGGAAGGAGCAGCATTACACGTGCCATGTGCAGCATGAGGGTCTGCCTGAGCCCCTCACCCTGAGATGGGGTAAGGAGGCTGTGGGTGCAGAGCTGGGGTCAGGAGAGCTGGAGCCTTGTGCAGACCCTGAGCAGATCAGGGCTGAGAGCTGGAGTCATGAAACTCACCTTCCCTTCCTGCCCTTCTCTTCCCAGAGCCTCCTCAGCCCACTGTCTCCATCCTAGCAGTCGTTGCTGTTGTTGCTGTTCTGGTTGTCCTTGGAGCTGTGGTCATCATTGGAGCTGTGGTGGCTGTTGTGAGGAAGAGGAGGAGAAACACAGGTAGGAGAGGGCAGGGTCTGGGTTTTCTCTCAGCACTTTTAGAATTGTGCTCTGCTCACCAATGGAAACACATCCACACCCTCATTGCTACTGTCTCTAACTGGGTCTGCTGTCAGTTCTGGAAACTTCTAGGGCTGGGGACTTCCCTGGTCTCTCACAGCCTTTCTTCTCACAGGTGGAAGAGGAGAGGATACTATGCTCCAGCTCCAGGTAAGTGTGGGGGTAGGATTGTCCCTGAGGCCCTTGGGGTGAATCTGGAGATGATGGAAACTCAGCCAAACCTAATAGCCCATTTAGCAAAATCTTGGTGCTGTATTTGTACCTTGTAATGAAATCTATCTATCTTCCTTCCTTCCTTCCTTCTTTCCTTTCTTTCTTTGCTTTCTTTCTTTCTTTTTTTCTCTTTTTTTTCCTTCTTTCTTTTGTCCCTATAACTCTGATGTGTCCCTCCCAGATTGTTAAGGTGACACTCTGGGATCTGATTTGCAGAGGGGCAAGGTGGACATGACTGAGAATCAGGGATTTCTGGACTCTCCTTTGAGTGAGGGGTAGTTTGTTGGATGTTGTCTTCATACTGACTGTTCATGACTCTCTTTCTCTAGCATGAAGATATCTGCCTGGAGGGAACTGTGACAGATAATGTGTTCAGGTCTCTCCTGTGACATCCAGAACCCTCAGTTCTCTTTAGGCAACAATGTCTGATGTTCCCTGTGATCCTATGGGCAGTGTGAAGAACTGGACAGCCCAGCTCACCACGCCACCACCCTCTCCCTGCTCTGCCCTGTGTTCCCTTCCACAGCCAACCTTCCTGGTCCAGACAGGCAGGAGGGGACATCTCCATCCTGTCAGCTCCCTGCTGCCCTGAGCTGCAGCTCCTCACTTCCCCACTGAAAGTGAGAATCTGAATGTGAACTTGATTGTTCATGTCCTTGATCTGACAGGTTGATTGGCAGGAAAAGAAAAGAATTGAGAATATTAGAGTTTTATAGAGTAAATAAATGGCAAATGTTGAACCTTCCAGAATCTGTCATTGTGCTGTTGGACCTGGTGGGACAGGATGAGGCTGTGGGAGCTGAGTGTGAACAGGGCTGTGTCCAGGTGGAGCTCAGTCCATTGTCATCTTTGACCTGGTACTCCTCAGCTCCTGACTCTCTGTTCCCTTCATCCCTGTGAACCACATGCTGAGATCTGTGATCACAGGACACAGGGATGGCCAGAGCCTTGTCCTGTCCCAGGATTACAAGCCCCAGGGCTGCTGTACTGGCTGGGACTCTTCATGTTGTCTTCTGTGATTATTTATTTTAGTGTTTTTAGTTTGTATGGAGGACTAGGCCTGTTCTTGTTCCTGTGAGTGGTGTCTGTCTATTGTCCTTTGAGATGCTCAAGTGTGACAGCAGTAGGAGGTGTTTTTCCTGTTCTTGTCTCCACCAGACAGCACAAGGCCCCTTTTCTCAGGGGACTGTGGGCTGAGGAGATGAGCTTCAGTCTCCTGAACTCCTGCTTCCTTCCAGGTACCTCCCTGGAGGTTCTCTCCATCTTTCCCATCTCTCAGCATCTAACCCCAGATTGTAGGATCCACAGAGAGGAGGGATCCACAGGGTCTCGCTCAGCTCAGATCTGGTCCTGTTGGATCTGTGTTCTGCCTGATGCCCCCTCCTTCCCTGGCTCTGGGAATCCATGTGCTATGGTGCTCATTTTAAAACTTCCTTTATTTGGGGTATTTAAGCCTCTCCCTCCTTTCCACCAACACCCTAAAACTAGGTAGGAGAGAGAAGGTTAGTGGGGAGAGGGGGTCTCCATGGAGCAGGATGGACCAAGAGAATTCCCCCTGAGGACAGACAGCCACAGAAGAAACAGCCCTGGCAGGACTAATTGGCAAGTCACATTGAGCACCTGGCTGGGAAATAGCAAAGTAGCACAGACAGTTAATATCTGCCCAGCTCTACTGCTTCAAAGCTTGTTAAATAAAGCTAAGAGGTCTCTGTCTCATTTATAGACAGGAGAGAAACACCCTGTCTCCTTTCAATTCATTTCTGCACAACGTGGAAATTCTGCTAAGAGAACTTTCACACACTGAAGCAAGCAGCAGAGGAAGACACTAAAGAATGGGAAGACCTGCCATGCTCACTCACAGACTGAGAGAATTAACATTAGGAATGGCGGGTCCACCAAAAGCAATCTACAGATCTAAAGCAACCAATAAAAATTTCAATGCTGCTTTTCATGGATACAAGGGAAAAATTAAAATTCATATGTAGCAGAAAGACCCTAGACAGTAGAGCAATCCTGAGCACTGGGATTGTGCTGGAGCATGGGGGCACAGCTTTAGTCCTAGCAGTGAGGAGGCAGAGGCAGGTGGATCTCTGTGAGTCCAAGGTCAGTCTGGTCTACACAGTGAATTCCAGGCCAGCCAGGATTACACAGTGAGACCCTGCCCAGCATTGTGTTCTAGTTTAATTAAATAAATCCCAGTCTCTGTATGGTAATTTGGAGAAACAGCTGGTTTAGGAATAACTGCTAATTAACTAAAAGATAAATCAATAATAAATAATAATACTCAACAACAAATGGTACCCAACTAATCTAGGTATCCACACCCTTTAAATCCTACTTTAACATAATTTGGTGGGGGAAAATAAGCTCCCAGTAAAACCTAAAAACTCCCAGGTCAATTACTGTCTCTTTAAGAGACTCTTAAACAGGCCCAAGAGGAAAATGCAGCCTACCATGGGCAGACCTGAGACTTCCATAACAAAACTGGCTGCAGCCACAGTCTAACAGGATGGGAGAAACAGTAAAACAGACTTCCTGGAGCTTGGCTGATAGACTCTTCTACAGTTTTAAGACAGAAGTAAAGGAAAGTTTAGAAGTTATGACTATGGTTACATTCATAGTTCTCAATATAACTTTAATCATTGGATTCACCTTTTATGTCTTCTGAAAGGCAAAGGCTTTGGAAAAGATTCTGGAACACAGCAAAGAACAAGTAAAACAATATAAAGAAAAAAATGAAGGTTGGAAACAGGACATAAAACAAGAGATACAAAAACTTGCAGAACAGAATAAACAACAGGAGGAAGGGCAGAGGTTTTAGAAAAGATACTGGAACAACACAAAGAACAACTAGAACAATATAAAGAAAAAATAAAGTTGGAAGCGAAGCATAAAACAAAAGATTCAAGAGATTCTTGAACAAAACAAACAACCGAGAGATAGGTGTGAAATATGGGTACAGACCTTAAGAGAGAGTTTAGAATACTAAGTGAAGAAAATACTCAGGCAGAGACAAAAGATAAAAATAAAGAAAGCCAACCAAGGATGGTTAGAAAACAAACATTAGCTCATCCAGTCAGTATACAGCAGAGACCAGCAGCTGATGGTAATCCACTGGATTATCATGAAGCTGAATGATGCCCTGAGGAAGTGCTAGATCTGAGGAAATTCAGGGAAAGTCTCACTCACTTTGGAATGCATTCACCATGTGTAAAACAAATGCTGACTCCCTGGTCAGTCAGAAGTAGAGTAATTCCCAAGGACTGGGAGGATATGGCAAAGGCAATATTAGAACCTGGGCCATATTTACAGTGGCTTTCATGGTGGAGAGGAAATGCTAGAGAGACAGCACACAAAAATAGAGCCAGAGGTGCTGGTGTTTCCAAGGAACAGCTGCTTGGTGATGGCCAGTATGCTGACACAGAGATACAAGCTCTATATAATGAAGAAACCTTAGCATTATGTCGCCTAGCAGCCTTAAATGCCTGGGACAAGGTTGAGGAATCAGGAAAAAGGTTTGAGCCATTCTCCCAGGTCATAGAAGGTCCAAGTGAAACATTCACTAACTTTTCGCAAAGATTGACCTCAGCTGTGGATAGAAGTATATCAGATCCACTAGCTAGAGAAGCACTAATAGCATCTTTAGCTTTTGAAAATGCTAATACTGAACACAAAGAGGCAATAAGGCCATTAAGAGCAAGATCTGTTCCAATAGACGAATGGATTAGAAAGTGACATCAGACCTCATTCACCCAATGTGACCTTGATAGGAGAAGCTACCCCTAAAGACCTTGGGCAATGTCTTAATTGTGATGGGCAAGGTTGCTACCCAAGGGAGTACAAGGAAAACCAAAATCATTCAAAAAGGGAGCCTGTGCTTCCTAGACTCTGCAGAAGATGTGACATTGGCTTAGTGAAGGTAGAGCAGTCACAGACAAATGGGGTAGCCATCTTCACATGCTCCCTCCGCCCCTTTCCCAAGCTGCTTTTCCATGCTTTCTTCTGACTATTTCCAAGCTCTCTCTTCCTGATTTCTATACACTCTACTCTTATATTTTAAAATGCTTTAAATTCCTTATCTAATGCTTTATATAATTTATATAATTTTATCATTGGGTTTGCATTTATAAGTCTTAACCATAATTAACTGTTTATCTTATCTTTTAGACTAGGCCAAAACGAGTCTCATTTCAAGTTGGTATGGATTCTTATAAAAATTCAAAGTTGCATTTTACTATCTTATGATTCAACCCTGCTTCAAAATAAATTTTATATAATAATAAAATTTCAGTTATAAATATCTATTCAGATTAAGTTGGTTTAAAATATAAGACTGTTACTGTCTCCTACTATGTGTTGCTCAAATATAATGTTAAAATTGCTTTATACTGTTCTGCTCAGGGGTTCGTTATTACGTACAAGTTATTTACCAATATTCTAAATTAAGCTTTATTAATTTTACAGGTATTTATCTACGTTAAAACTGGATCAATTTACTACATCTCTACTATCAAAAGGTTAAAATATACTTGGTTAATTTTAAATTTGGTTTCTATGGTCCTGCTAAATTGTTGGTCTTACACTTCTAGCTCAAGGGTTCATTATTATGTACAAATTGTTTGCCAATATTCTAAATTAAGATCTATTAATTTTTAAAAATATATTTACATTAAAACTGGGCCAACTTACTATATCTCTACTATCAAAAGGTTAATATAAGCTTGGTCTTGTTCTCTTGAAATGATGTTATTAATCTGTAGTATAGCCTTAGACTATTATAAGCTATAAACTTTTATATATTAAATCAGACAAAAACTCTCATGCTCTCACTTTAATAAATTATATTCATGACTTTTAAGGTTCTAACTTAGCAAGGACAAAACCTAAAGCCTGGTTGATATTTGCTGGTTAACAAATGCAGGTTAATAATAATTTCATAGAGATTTATAGTCCCACAGATGCAAACATGGTCTCACTGCAATTTTTAATAAACAGCTGAGGATGGTCCTTGAGTCTCCATGTAGGAGTTGGTAAAAATAGAGCCATCCCGAAGGGCTCTAAACCTAGACCTAGCTGCGTTCAGAAGCTGCTGGTGTTCCCGCAAGTTTGCATAGTCAAAAGCCCGCTCTGCCAGATGATGTGTTCAAATGCAGCCAAAGTGGATGCTGGTCCTGCTGCTGCAACATGCCAAAGCTGGCTGCTGGCAAACTGGCCTCTGGAAGTCAAAATGCTCCCAAGAAGGCTTGTCCTCTGTGCCCAGCCATGGAGGTTCAACCAGCACAAGAGCTACAGACACTTCCAGCCTTCTAGCTCGTTGGCCTGGCAGAGGACGAATGGCTCCTTGACACAGCAACCTCCACAGCTCTCACACAGGTCTGTTTTTGACCTCAGAATGAGGTCCCACTGACATATTGCCAACTTCTGTGTTGGGAGACTTCAGGTGCCTTCCCAGCTCTCTTCATATGCAGGAGACCAGGCCTTAAGCCTAAGTCCTAGTGCTGCTGTTTTCAGGCCTAGACACAGTCCAGACTCAAGAAACAGGCCTAAATGAAACCTTTTACCATCCCTTTAGCCAAAGGACAATAAATGTTCATAGTAGTCTCAACCATGTCTCATGGTAAATAACTAAATACAAAGGTCCCTCTCAAAAGACATATGTGAGAGATGTCTTAAGGTTATTAAATACAAGTTATACATGTTGAAGAGTCTTAAAAAATGTTTTAAGGTTGGTAAATGCAAGTTATAAAGGTTACAAGATCTAAGGTGATTTAAGGTATCTTAAATAGGTTATTAATCTAACTCTGATACAAAAATATTCCACTATACCACTATTCCACTATTATGGTCCTAAGCTCAAGATTGTAAGCCTCCACAATGTGTATGCTTATACTAAAAGTTAAGATCAAGTGAGTTTCCCTTCTACTTCATAAAAGGCTTTTGCCTTTTCAGAGCTCACCTTAAAAAATACTTATGCTGTTAACACAAATGTGTATGTCTACTGCCTTTTTCTCAATGCAGAGTACAATTGTGATACTAACATGTCTAAAGTTTTATCTTCTTCTTAAAACTTAAAAGTAATTCTTGTAAGCTGCAGAAAGTCCACCTAAATCTACCTCTCAGGTCGATTAGACTCCAGATAATAACTGCACTTATTGCCTATATCAAAAGATGGGACTCCTTCCCTTTCCCTGGTTTTGGGACTTCCTTTCCTGGCTACCAGACTGCTGTTTACTGCATGCAACCACTGGCTGGATTGGTGAGTTCACCCCATTTTCTCAGCATAAACACCTCTCTTGGTAGGGGAAGCTTGATCGCAGAGCTCCGGCAACTTCCTGCTATCTTTTGAGACGGAGGGACCCCCCCAGCCGTAGCTTTAACTGTCTAGGTTTGACCCTCTATGCTGACCTCCATTTTAGGGCCTCACTCTCCCTTGGGTGGTACGCCCCCTCTCACATATGGTTCCTTCTCCCCCTCGCTCGCTCGCTTGCTCGCTTGCTCGCTTGCTCGCTTACTCTTGCTCGCTTGCTCGCTTGCTCGCTTGCTCTTGCTCGCTTGCTCATGGGAAGGTCCACACTCACATACGGTTCCTCCTCCCCCCTCTCACTCGCTCGTGGGAAGAGCTAGCGCTAGGCAGCCATGTGATCTTGGCCTTGCCACTGGGCACCGTGCCCTGGTCCCTGGCCAAAAGCTGAGGAGCTATTGACCAGGCAGGACCCCTCTCGCTCAGAATCACACCTTCCCTTGGGACGCCTCTGGAAGGTCTTCACTTCTCTACCCCCAATGGGAGATGCCCAGATGCCCATCGCTCCAGATATGATCTCTTCTGGAGAATTTCAGGTTTCTACACCTAGTGCCAGCTGGCACCAGGGCCTCTAAGTTTACACGCTTCTGTAACCAAACCTCACCTCAATGACGGATTGAAAACAAAGCCTTCTTTAAATACTGTCAGTGATTGGGTAAATAAAGTTCCCCCACGTAGACAGAGGTTCCCATGTATAAGCCTCATCAATCCAAACCTTTCAATGTATACCTACAGGATTTTCTCCATACTCAACTTTATCTTTTGCCTATATATGTGTTTCAGTGTCCTGCCAGACACAGATGTTTCCTATAGCCACAACAGCGCCAAAACAGCTACAGGTGTTCAACTCCGACCTCACGGACTTCCAACAAGCTGTAGGTGTTCAACTCTGACCTCACAGACTTCCTTCAAGCTGGACCTGCACTTTCCCTCCCAGCCATGGATGTTCTCACAGACCCTGGAAAGCATCAAAACAGCCTGTTCTTCCTGGACTTGGCCAACATTTCAGCCTTTTGATCTCCCTACAGCACCCCCAGTGTCAGCAGGAAGTAGCCAGAGGAGAATCTATGCCCGTTATTAACTTATTATTAGCAAAAGGCTGAAATGGGGTGTTTCAGGACCAGGACAGGCAGCTCCAGGTTCTCCCAGCATTCCCCAGCCCCTACCTGCTACCTTGCATGGCTGGCAACTCTCTCTATTGACAACCCCCTACCCTAAGTTTTCCAGGGCAGAGGCTTCCCTTACTCTTGACCTTGTAATCTGACCATTTTGTTGCTATAATTCTTCTCTCTCTCAACCTCTTGCATGGCAACCAAGAGCTGCTTCCAATGAGCCTAAATTTATATACTTTAACTTACCTTATAAAAAGCAGCCCAAGCTCCCCATTTTTAATTATAGAAAAAGGGAGGAATGTTAGTATTTTGGAACATAACCTGCTTCTTAGTTACCCAACAGCCTATGATGTCATCATGTGTCGCCAGCCAGCCAGGTGACCACACTTGGAAGACGTGGTTATCATGCCCCCTTAAAAGGCTGATACCGACACATGGTCCCTCTCTTACTCTCTCTTACTTTCCCCCTCACTCTCTCTTACTCTCTCTCTCTCTCTCTCTCTCTCTCTCTATCTCTCTCAGGGTGCCCCATCCCCCCTTTTTCCCCACCATGCCCTGCTACCCACTCCCTCCTTACCCTCCTAATAAATCTCTCGCAGAGAATATAGATTGGCCCCCTGCTTCTTCTTTATAATTAATAACAGTAATCCTTTCTCAAAAACCAGCCAAATAGGTCTCTCACAGGCCCCAGTATAGGACAGGGATACTCCTCCACAAGAAAGTTAAACACCACTGCTCTGGGAATAAATTAGACAGCGAGGCCAGAGCAGGTTCTATAGATAAATCAAAAAACCAGGAAGGGAAAAAAAAAAAAAAAAACCAAATATATTGGCAAACCTCTATAAATGATCAAAGGCCAAAGTTAAAGATAATTTTAAATACTATTGAAATTGAAGGCATGGTGGATACTGGGGCTGATGTCACAGTTATCACTCCTAAATCCTGGCCCCCAGATTGGCCACTTCAGGAGGTGGATATCCAATCCCAAGGAGTTGGAACGTTATCTAAAGTTAAACAAAGTGTCAGGTGGCTTGAATGCACAGGACCAGAAGGTCAAAGAGGAAAATTAAGGCCATATGTGGCTGAGATAGACATAAACTTATGGGGAAGAGATCTGTTAAAACAATGGAAAACCCAGATTAGCCTCCCCCCAATTTCAGACGCAAACCAAAAAACAGGTAATATTCCTGACAAAGAAAGAAGTCAAAATTATTTTAAAATGCCATCAAAGACAGCTACAGACTGTCCAGGCTGTCCATAAACAAAATACAGCAGAGGCCGTCTTTTCAACTTCATGTTGGGAAGCCACTGTTGATAAACCCCACAGCCTTACCACTAAGGTGGCTGGTTGACCAACCTATTTGGATTGAACAATGGTCTACGAGTGAAGAAAAGTTACTGGCACTGGAACAGCTAGCTAGTCCTGGAACAGCTGGAGGCTCAACATAGAGAGGAGTCCAACAGCCCTGGGAATTCTCCTGTATTTGTCATTAAAAAGAAATCTGGCAAAAGGAGGATGTTAACACATCTCAGAGCAATTAACAAAATTATTCAGTCAATAGGATTGTTACAATCCGGAATCCCATTGCCTTCCTTGTTAGCTAAGGAATGGCCTGTTACAGTGATTGATTTAAAGATAGCTTTTTCACAGTTCTTTACAAGAACACGATAGGGAAAGGTTTGATTTCTCAGTACCCACTTTGAATAGAAGCTGTCCAATAAAGAGATATCACTGGAGGGTCTCACCACAGAGGATGTTAAACAGTCCTACTTTGTGCCAATATTTTGTACATAAGCCGTTGGAGATAATCCATAAGCAATTTCCTCAATCCATAATTTACCACTATATGGATGATATCTTATGCGCTGATTCTGGTACAAAAACATTAGAAAAAAATTTTTGATGAAATAAATAGAACTTTGTCTTGTTAGGGATTACAGATTGCTCCCAAAAAAATACAAAGGGGAGATTCTATTAATTACCTATGATACAAAATAGGTCTACAGAAAATTTGACCGCAAAAAGTACAAATTAGGAAAAAACCAATAAAGAACTTTTAATGATTTTCAAAAATTTTAGGGAGATATTAGCCTGCTATGGTCTACCTTTGGCTTAGCTACTCAAGAGCTAAGTAACTTATTTCAAATATTACAGGGTGATAAGGACTTCAATAGTCCAAGAACATTATTAACTGAAGCTGAAAAGGAATTGGCTCTAATAGATAGAAATTACGAGATGCATATATAGACCTTATTGATCCAAAGATGCCTGTATTTTGGTTATCTTGCCTTCCATTCATTCTCTCACAAGAGTTCTTATGCAGAGGGAGGACTTTGTCTTAGAATGGATATTTTTGGCACACAAACAAACTAAAAAATTAAAAACCTATATAGAAAAGTTTTCTGAATTGATCCTAAAAAGAAAAATGAGATTTTGTCAATTGGCTGGAATAGATCCAGGTGAAATTGTGGTGCCCTTTACCAATGCTGAGATTGTGTCATTATGGGCAGACAACGAATACTGGCAAATTTTTTGGAGAAATCAACAACAGATACCCAAAAAGCAGGCAACTTCAGTTTATAAAAAGAACCAATTGGATTCTTCCTCATATAATATAATGAACTCCAATTTCTGGAGCTCCCACATTTTATACGGATGCCAGTAAATCAAAAAGGGCAGATATAACCCAAAAAATGTGAGTCAAGTGGTGGAGAGTCCTTATGATTCAGTTCAAAAAAATCAGAATTATATGCAGTTCTCTTGGTGTTATCAGATTTCCAAGAATCTCTTAATATAATCACTGATTCTCAATATGCAGAAAGAGTTGTTGTGCATATAGAAACTGCTGATCTAAGTTAGGAAAATTCAGACTTAACTTCACTGTTTCTTCAATTAGAACAAGTAATCAGAAATAGAAATAATCCATCGTATTATAACACACATCAGATCTCATACACGTCTACCAGGCGTCTAGCACAAGGCACTGAGGAAATTGATCAACTACTGATAGGAAGCATGTTAGAGGCCTCAGAATTTCATGAAAACCACCATGTTAACAGCAACGGTTTAAAAAGGGAGTTTTCTATCACTTGGCAACAAGCCAAAGAAATTGTGAGAAAATGTCCCACTTGTTCTTTATATAGCCAGACTCTACTATCTGCAGGAAGTAACCCTAAAGGTAACCAAAGAAATGAAATTTGGCAAATGGACAGACGTGCTTTATTTTACAGAAGTTGGTAAACTGAAATATGTGCACCATACTATAGACACATATTCAGGGTGTCAGTGGGCAACAGCCTGAAGTTCTGAAAAGGCTGATTCAGTTATTACGCATTTGTTAGAAGTGATGGCAGTTCTGGGTATTCCTAAACAAATTAAGACTGATAATGCTACAGCGCATGTGTCTCTAATAAAATGGAAAGATCTTTTACATCTTATAAGATAAAACATGTCACAGGTATACCTCAAAATCCTACTGGTCAAGCAGTCATTGAAAGATCCAATCGTACTTTAAGGGACAAGCTTAACAAACAGGGAGGGGTATCAAAGACCCCCAGAGATAGACTACATAATGCTTTGTTGACCTTAAATTTCCTAAATGTTAATGAACAACAAACAGCTGTGGAGAGACACTGGGTTATAGAAAAAACTGCTGAGTTATTTCAGCCTATATATTTCAAAGACACCCTAACTTCACAATGGAGAGCAGGGAATGTTACACTGGGGAAGAGGTTTTGTATATGTTCATACAGGTGAAGAGAAATTGTGGGTTCCTTCAAAACTAATAAAAATCAGATATGACAGCAGAAGATCACCTGAACACCTTGGCCACACACAAGGAGAGAGAAATCAAGAAGACCAAACAGAACAGGTAACATAAATTGATAATCCCTTCACATGGGAACAACTCTGAAACTGGGTGAGACATAAAAAATGTCTCTAGCCAGAACTCTAACAAATACATGCCAATAAATCCTTGGCTATAACATCCTCAAATTTTATGATGTCACTCTTTTAATTGGCATAGATAAACTTGGTTTATAGTTTAGTTTCATCCTGAATATGTCATACATTTATAATTTTAGAACTCTATAATGCTTGTAAGAAATTATATGTTTGAAGAACAAAAGAACTAGACACCAGAGACGCTGGATCAAACCTGACAGAATCCTCCTTCCAGCATGCTGAGACATTGACACATCTGTTCCAGCATCTTCCATGTTCCAGCATTCTGCTTGTTCCTGCCTCAGCTGCTTCAATTGCTGTTTCTCATCAAAGCCTGCTCCCAAGAGAGCTTTGAAGAAAGCTACTAATCTCAATTGCTCCAGCATTTTACACTGTTTCAAACAGGACTTTTATTAAGCCTGAAATTTCTCAACATTCAAAGACTGGACCACAAATGTTAATGCTTGCTTAATTAACCATTTTTTTCCCCAATTTTCTTTGGGCCCCCCTAACAGGATTTCTGGGTGTCCAAAATGTCAGCTAGAAGAAATCCATGAGAAAGACATCCAAATTTCCTTAATGGGGGTCGGGTAGGTTTTTGGTTGTTTTCTGTGGCTATGTTTATTGTCATTGGGAGATGGTTATAAATTACTAATGATCTTATTCAGAGAGCAAACAAGGTTAGACTCAGGGATTTTTCTCTTTTCCTTTTTCTTTTCTTTTTCTTTCTTAGACAAGGAGAAAGGGGTTGAAAAGAAAAAAAAGAAAATACAGGGACATCTTATAGGAATAATAAGACAAAAGGTAGCTTATTGAATCTACTCAACTTAAGGCTTTATTTGTTATTCTCAAATAAGGTTATTTTTAACTCTGGTATAGGATTTTGCATATTGATACACTGGTATAAGCTTTAGCATATTGATACAAATTCAAGGTTACTTCCAATACTTTTAAACTGCTATTAAAAACTGTTTAGGATATTAGGTATATTCAAGCTAATTGCTAGTTAATCAACTCACAGTCATGTCAGACACAGGAGTATATATCCTAGGTTTAACAGATATGATTTTGTAGACAGATTGTTGTTATAATGTTCTTTTGGAATGTATACACCTTACCCTTGTTCATTCAAATGCTGATTTCTCTTCCCCACTCTCTGATTTCAATCCGGACATTGCATTGTGCTATTTATTCTAAGCATCACCTATCTCAACTTTGTGTAAACATGCCACAATAAAACAACCAGCCACGACGTTGAACAATGGAGAGGAAGGAATAGGAGGGATAGGGAAGGAGCCAGAGGAGAATAAGGAGTGGGAGGCAGAGGAGGAGAGAGAGGAGGAGAAGCTAGGAGAGCAGAGGCTGGAAGAGAGGTCCTGGAACAACATGGAGAAATGAACCGGTTTAAGATATCACTAAAAGCAAGTATAATGTTGGAAATCTAAATGGTAGGAAACTATGAGGGCTTGGAGGTTTAGAATGGAATTAACTATTGCCCAGTATTGTGTTCTAGGTTAACTAAATAAATCCTAGTCTCTGTGTGGTGATTTGGCTATACAGCTATTTAGGATTAACCACAGCATTACTAAAAGATATATCAAAGGTAAATATGATTATTTTAATACAACAACAGATGATTACATAAAGATACGTAAGTCTTCAAAAACTTCAGAGAACTTCAGAATATGGCATTTAAAAATGTCTTTATTATTTTAAAGATTCTTTGACAATGAGACAGGTTATATCCTGGCAGCACTCCACCTACCTCAAAGATAATGATGAGCATTGAAGAACCTCCACCTGGCCATGGCTTCAAATGTGATAAATGAGACACTCGGGTAAAGAAAATACCCTCGCTTCATGCCAGACAGAATCTGCCAAAAATGGGCAAGCTTAAATGCAGGTCAAGTCATCTGCAGAACTCTGCCAAGACAGGGTAAGCAAGTCCTAAATAGTTCCTGCTTCCCATATATGTCTGTCAAATATACTGAGCCAGAAGGCTGAAGATGATGCTCCAATGATATAGAGAGTTATGGGTGACTGTTCAGGCAGCAGACTGTCTCTGTCAATTTTTTATCTTTTGGAAGCTGCTAACATGCACTTCCTATTTACTCCAGTAACTAATTTTATTTTTTATCAAGTCTCTGGTGGGGTTGAAGACCAAATAGTTACAGTTCCACAATGAAGCTTAAGTTGTTTAGATTTTAAGAAAATGTTTTCATATAGGTAATACCAATAAGGATAAAAGTTAATTCAGGTATAGAACTCTAAACCTGACAAGATAGGATCGATAATCAAATACTTTCTTCTAAGTTGCCAAATGCACATGCACTGGCCATTGCACATGTAAATCTTTACCTAATAGTTTTCATAACTTTTATAATTATTATTGTATTGAAAGAAAAGGAGCGTTTTATTGGACTTAAAGGGGGAAATGTTGGAATTATGTTCTTGTGGAATGTATACAATTTACCCTTATCCATTCAAATACCGCTTTCTCTACCCCACTATCTGTTTTAAATCTGAACATTGCATTGTGATGCTTATTCTAAGCATCTCCTGTCTCAAGTTTCTGTAAACATATCACCATTTGTTCTTGGATCACCAGAACCTCTCTCATATTTGAAAAGCTGTGTGTGTGCACACCCGCAGGCACAAACAGAGACACAAAACCACTGGGTTTGTGTCAACAAGATAAATAGCCCATCCCCTGGAGGAGCGCAGACCCCACCATGGTCGCCGGCAGCGGGGGTGGAGGAGGGAGCTGGCTCTCTTTTCCTGCATGTTCTGACTCCAGCAAGTCCATCCCTTCACTGGCGTTAGAGCCTGCTTCTTCAGGACTGACGTGTGCTAAAGACCAACTGAGACATCAGCCTCACGGGCTGAACAACGCTTGGATTCTTGGACCGTCCCTTGGTAGGCCGCCATTATTGGATCAGCTGACCACAGTCTGTAAGTCATTGTAATAAATCACCTTTCTGTCTGTCTGTCTGTCTGTCTGCCTATCCATATCTATAGATAGATACAGATTCAGTCTATAAGTTCTGTTCCTCTAGAGAACCCTAACACAGGGCTGCCCCTTGAATGTGTAGGGGTCAGAGGAAAGCTTTTGAAGACTTTAGTCTCTCCTGCCACCTAGCTTCTATCTTGTTTCTATTTGTCTGTCTTAGTCTCTGAAGCTTCAACTAAGAGTTCCTAAGCAGGTTTTACCCACAACTAAACATTTCCCAAATGAATTAATTTCTTCTAGTAAATAAATTGAAGTGTAGCCAAGCATGGTGGCACGTGATTAGGCAGAGACAGGGGAATAGCTGTGATTTCAAGGCCAGCCTCCTCTACAAATCAAGTCCAGAACAGCCAAGGCTACACAGAGAAACCCAGTGTCCAGATGGAGAGACAGGCAGAAATTGAAGTGTTGGGGGTCAGTGGGCATAAGGCAGTTAAGCAGTCTATTTTTTTAATGAAAAGGTCCTCTTTCTTTAATTGATGTCAGCTCGGTTTGAATGGAAAGGTGGGGCAAGTGTCGGTTCGTCGCCTGAGAATGGAGCTTTGCAGGGCGGTGCCTCAGTCGTCCTTAGCGCTGCACACTTGGACTCAGCACTGCTGCTCTGAGACAGATGTTAGCTGTGTCCTCGGCTCTCACACCTTAGCCCTCCACAGCTCTAAACACTGAGAAACACAGCTGGCGACAAAGTGTCTTGACCCCCAACCTGGGGAAAGAGAACCCGCAGCCTGGTGCGCGCCCTGGGCCACCCCAGCTGTCCTCCTTTCTTGGTGCTGGTGTAGTAGACCTGATGCTGACCCGTCTCCCCTCGGGGAAAACAGGGAAGGCTGCACAGAGCATCGAAGTTCACATAAGACTTCCATTTTATGTCTGCTGAGTTATTGGCATGGAGGGGGCACCATGGGTCATGTAAGCGCCTCAGCTGTGGGGGATCAGCTCCCCCTTCCACTGTGTGGATCTCAGCGACGGGACTCACATGTGGTCAGGCTTAGTGCCATCCCGGCTTCCTGACTTGGGGCCTGTGTCGCTGGGCGTGCTCCAGGACAGTCACAGTACCATGGCCACCGCTGACGTGTCAGCCCCCTGCAACCACTTTCTTCAGTTCCCTTCTGTCTCCCCCTCCTCCCCTCCACTCCGCTGCCCATCACCTCCCCTCCAGCTCTTTACCGCCTCATACAGTTCACCTCCCAAAGACAACTGCCAGATGTCTTAGGAATTTGTTCAGTTTTTTTTTAAATATTTCTTTATTTATTATGTATAGAATGTTCTGTCTCAGGTACATCTGCACGAAGGCACCAGATCTCCTTATAGATGGCTGCGAACTACCACGTGGTTGCTGGGGTTTGAACTCAGGACCTTTGAAAGAGCAGTCAGTGCTCTTAACCTCTGAGCCATCCTTCCAGCCCTTGCTCAGCATCTTCTGGACGTGTAGCAGAGGACAGTGCCTATGTCCTGATGAAATGAGTGTTTCCTAGCCAGGCTCTGTGGCACACAGTTCAAATCCGGGCCCTCGGGAGGCAGAGGCAGGTGGATCCACGCATGGCCTGGGGATGGAAACTGGGCCTCTGACCCCTGAGAGTCTTGCTTCAAGTGGCCTCACCCTGTCTGATCACCCACTGCAGAGTTGTGGTGGCCCCAGCAGTCTGCAGCCTCTGGTGCTGTAGTCCCTTCATGCTGTGTACCCTGCGGGGGTCATTTAGTCTCCCTGGTCATTGTGAG
>NW_026590407.1:2983094-2984703 GCF_907164565.1 Psammomys obesus | reverse complement strand
TCAATTAGAAACAAATAAAACAATTCAAAGAATCAATGAAACCAAGAGCTGGTTCTTTGAGAAAATCAACAAGATCGACAAACCCTTAGCCAAGCTAACTAAAAAGCAGAGAGACACCACCCAAATCAACAAAATCAGAAATGAAAGGGGGGACATAACTACAGACACTGAGGAAATCCAAACAATCATTAGGACTTACTTCAAAAGTCTATATGGCACAAAATTTGAAAATCTAAATGAAATGGACAATTTTCTTGATCGATTTGACTCACCAAAGCTGAATCAGGACCAGGTAAATCAACTAAATAGTCCTATATCGCCCAAAGAAATAGAAGCAGTCATCAAAAGTCTCCCATCCAAAAAAAGCCCAGGACCAGATGGCTTCAGCGCAGAATTCTACCAGACCTTCAAAGAAGAGCTAACTCCAATTCTCTTCAAACTATTCCACAAAATAGAAACAGAAGGAACATTACCAAACTCATTCTATGAAGCCACAATCACCTTGGTACCTAAACCTCACAAAGACCCAACCATGAAAGAGAATTTCAGGCCAATCTCCCTTATGAACATTGATGCAAAAATACTTAACAAAATACTTGCAAACCAGATCCAAGAACACATCAAAGATATTATCCACTATGACCAAGTAGGCTTCATCCCAGGTATGCAGGGGTGGTTCAATATACGGAAATCCATCAATGTGATCCACCATATTAACAAACTGAAAGAAAAAAACCACATGATAATCTCCCTAGATGCTGAAAAAGCATTTGACAAAATCCAACATCCACTCATGTTTAAAGTACTGGAGAGATCAGGGATACAAGGCACATATCTAAACATAGTAAAGGCGATATACAGGAAGCCTATAGCCAACATCAAACTGAACGGAGAGAAACTTAAAGCAATCCCTCTGAAATCAGGGACAAGACAAGACTGCCCACTGTCTCCATATCTCTTCAACATAGTGCTGGAAGTCCTTGCTAGAGCAATAAGACATTCGAAGGAGATCAAGGGGATACAGATGGGAAAAGAAGAAGTCAAATTATCACTATTTGCAGATGATATGATAGTATATATGAGTGACCCCAAAAACTCTACCAGGGAATTCCTACAGCTGATAAACACCTTCAGCAAAGTGGCCGGATATAAAATTAACTCAAAAAAATCAGTAGCACTCCTGTATACAAAAGACAAAAGGGCTGAGAAAGAAATTAGAGAAATAACACCATTCACAATAGCCACAAATGACATAAAGTACCTTGGCGTAACCCTAACCAAGCAAGTCAAAGACTTGTATGAAAAAAATTTCAAGTCTCTGAAGAAAGAATTAGAGGAAGATATGAGAAGATGGAAAGATCTCCCATGCTCATGGCTTGGCAGGATTAACATAGTAAAAATGGCCATCTTACCAAAAGCAATCTACAGATTTAATGCAATTCCCATCAAATTGCCAACACAATTCTTTACAGACCTGGAAAGAAAAATACTCAACTTCGTATGGAATAACAAGAAACCGAGAATTGCTAAAACAATCCTCTACAATAAAAGATCTTCTGGAAGTATCTCCATCCCTGATCTCAAGCTGTACTATAGAGCAACAGTTATA
>NW_026590407.1:2954217-2982994 GCF_907164565.1 Psammomys obesus | reverse complement strand
AAAAAGGGCTGAGAAAGAAATTAGAGAAACAACACCATTCACAATAGCCACAAATGACATAAAGTACCTTGGTGTAACCCTAACCAAGCAAGACAAAGACTTGTATGAAAAAAATTTCAAGTCTCTGAAGAAAGAATTAGAGGAAGATATGAGAAGATGGAAAGATCTCCCATGCTCATGGCTTGGCAGGATTAACATAGTAAAAATGGCCATCTTACCAAAAGCAATCTACAGATTTAATGCAATTCCCATCAAATTGCCAACACAATTCTTTACAGACCTGGAAAGAAAAATTCTCAACTTCATATGGAATAACAAGAAACCCAGAATTGCTAAAACAATCCTCTACAATAAAAGATCTTCTGGAGGTATCTCCATCCCTGATCTCAAGCTGTACTATAGAGCAACAGTTATAAAAACTGCATGGTACTGGCATAGAAACAGAATGGTGGATCAATGGAATCGAACAGAAGACCCAGAAATAAACCCACATACTTACGGACACCTGATTTTTGACAAAGATGCCAAAACCATACAATGGAAAAAAGATAGCATCTTTAACAAATGGTGCTGGTCCAACTGGATGTCTACATGTAGAAAAATGCAAATAGATCCATACTTATCACCCTGCACAAAACTGAAGTCCAAGTGGATCAAAGACCTCAACATAAAACCAGACACATTAAATTGGCTAGAAAAAAAAGTGGGGAATACCCCAGAACTCATTGGTACAGGAGACAACTTCCTGAACAGAACACCAACAGCACAGGCTCTAAGAGCAACAATCAATAAATGGGACCTCATGAAATTGAAAACTTCTGTAAAGCAAAGGACACTGTCATCAAAACAAAGCGACTGCCTACAGATTGGGAAAGAATCATCACCAACCCTCTATCTGACAGAGGATTCATATCCAATATATATAAAGAACTAAACAAGCTGAAAAGCAACAAACCAAGTAATCCACTTAAAAAATGGGGAACAGAGCTAAAGAGAGAATTACCTGCAGAGGAATATCGAATGGCAGAGAAGCACTTAAAGAAATGCTCAACCTCATTAGCCATTAGGGAAATGCAAATCAAAACAACCCTGAGATTTCACCTTACACCCATCAGAATGGCCAAGATGAAAATCTCAAGGGACAACACATGCTGGAGAGGTTGTGGAGAAAGGGGAACCCTTCTCCACTGCTGGTGGGAATGTAAACTGGTACAACCACTCTGGAAATCAATCTGGCGCTTTCTCAGACAACTAGGAATAGCGCTTCCTCAAGATCCAGCCATACCACTCCTAGGCATATACCCAAAAGAGGCGCAAGTACACAACAAGGACATTTGTTCAACCATGTTTGTAGCAGCTTTATTTGTAATAGCCAGAAGCTGGAAACAACCCAGATGCCCCTCAACTGAAGAATGGATGCAGAAACTGTGGTACAGCTATACAATGGAGTATTACTCAGCAATGAAAAATAAGGAAATCATGAAATTTTCAGGTAAATGGTGGGACCTGGAAAGGATCATCCTGAGTGAGTTGACCCAGAAGCAAAAAGACACTCACGGTATATACTCACTCATATAAACATACAATATAGAATAAACCCACTAAAAGCTGTACATCTAAACAAACTAAGCAAAAGAGAGGACCCTAACTAAAATGTTCAATCCCCATCCTGAAAGGCAAAGAGGATGTACATCAGAAGAAAAAGAAAATAGGAAACAACCTCTGAACCCGCTACAGAGGGCCTCTGAAAGCCAGAAGAAAACAGGAAACAACCTTGAAACCTGCCACAGAGGGCCTCTGAAAGCTTCTGCAGTATAGACTGTCAAAGCAGATGCTGAGCCTGATGGCCAACTGATGGGCAGAGTGAATGGAATTTTATGTAAGAAGTGGGAAATAGTAAGAGCTGGAGGGAACGGGAACTCCACAAGCAGAGCAACAGAACAAGATAATTTGAACACAGGGAACTTCCCAGAGACTCATACTCCAACCAAGGACTATTTGTGGAGATGACCTGGAACCCCTGCACAGGTGTAGCCCATGGCAGTTCAGTGTCCAAGTGGGTTCCATAGTAATGGGAAGAGGGACTGCCTCTGACATAATCTGATTGGCCTGCTCGTTGATCACTTCCCCCTGAGGGGGGAGCAGCCTTACCAGGCCACAGTAGAGGACAATGCAGCCACTTTTGATGAGAACTGATAGACTAAGATCAGAAAGAAGGAGAGCAGGACCTCCCCTATCAGTGGACTTAGGGAGTGGCATGCATGCAGAAAGGGGAGGGAGGGTGGGATCGGCAGGGGAGGAGGGAGGGGCTCATGGGGGGATACAAAATGAATAAAGTGTAATAAAAAAAAAGAGTAGTACTGGAACCGGACATAGTGGCATATAGCCTTAATTCCAGCATTCAGGAGACAGAGATAGATGGATCTCTTGAGTGTGAAGCCAGTCTGGTCTACATAAAGAATACCAGAACTACCAGGTCTACACAGAGAAGCTTTGTCAGGAAAAAAAATAGTCCCATATATGATAAAGAGTCCAAAACATTGTAGAGACCTAAACAGGAATCCTAAATATGTGAGCTGATACATTAGCTACTGAGCTACATGTCCAGTCCAATAGAATGGCCACAAAAATAATCAGTATGTCATCATATGGAAATAGTAACAGACCAAGCTTGGACAGGTCCAGAAGATATAATATACTGAGCAAATAAGTAATTCAAACTCCTTGATACCAAAACATGATTTCACTGTTTCCTCTCCCTCAATTCATGCCTATAGCTTCCCAGGATGTTCCTGGTATCCAGTTAACTAAGGAAGAAAAATACTGAAGCCTGTCTCACAGGTAAACAGATAGGTCTACACAGTATGTTTATATCACCTCCATATGGGAATGTTGAAGCATACCATAGCTCACTGATGGAACAGTCTCACTCACAGAAGAATAATGAGAAATACCTTCCAGGTGAACAGATGTTTGAGTGATATGTTTAGGTCATTTGTTTGCTGTATTTGTTGTGGGTATTAACTAGAAATACACATAAATATTGATTCATGATAAGTTTTAAAAGTTTTGCTGGGTAGTAAGGAGAGTGGAAGGAAGGCAAGTGAAGACCAGTAAAGTAAATACAGGGTAAAGGAACTATGTAAGGATCTCTCTGCAAGGTAACATTAACTAGAACATATTCAGAATCTTGATAGGATACTTATCACAAGGCTGAGGGAAAATGACACATTCTGCAAATATGAATAAATTTTTCTCCTCAGCTATCCTAATACTTACTCAATTAGCCCACAGCAAGGTGGCCAGGGAGACAGTGAAAGAAGCTGCCTATAATCTCAGCAACATTGATTTCTCCTAATTGACAGTCATATGACAAATGTTATTGATGAGTGTTCAATCTACCAACAGCAAAAACCAGTGCTGAGTCCTTAGTATGACATTATTTCTTTTAGGAATGTGGTAAGAGGCAGATTAAATTGGATTTTTTTTTTTATGGTGAGGGAGTATAGATCCAAACTTACTGAATAGACATATATTCTAGATACTGATTTTCTTCCTCGGTAATAATTTTTCTAGTATCACTATCCATAGACTCGCATAATACCTTATCCCCACACTCCTGGAATACAACTTGTGGCAATGAGATTATGCCTGTAGAATTGACTGGTTATTAACTGATCATGGAACTACATTCTGCCCCACAGTCAAAACACATGGGTTGGAAAATCAAGGTGTCAAAATAGGAATAGGGCCACTAAACATCATCCCAACTGCCCATTTATAGACTTTCAAAATTTTCACCTCATAAACTTTGGACTTTGTTAGCTTACAAATAGTAGTCTCCATGAAAAGTCCATGTTTTATACAAGGGACAGAAGAGTTGTTCCTATATCCCAGCACTCATGAGGCTGAGGCAGGAGGATGAGAAGTTCAGAGTCAAGTAGTGTTACTTAGTAAGTTCCAGGACAGCCTGGAATAGGTAGCAAGACCCTAACTAAAAAATAACACATATATACTAACAAACAAATCAATAAATTGAATGTTGTGAGTCATAACAATCCATATAAAATATATTAACATTATACAACTCTATATTTATAAAGTTCTTTTAATTTTTTTGTACTATAAATTTCACTTAACTGTTTTAACAATAGCCATAAATACTTCAGCTCCTTAACATATCTTGCATAGAAATGATAATGGGAATTGTTTCAAAGCCTGGTAACTATGGTAACTCTTTAAGATTAAGAATAAAAGTAATTCTGGGAAAAAAAGAAAAAAGAAAATGAAACTTTCACTTTCCTCCTGCTTCCCTCTGAGACTTAGAGCTGCACTAGGTTTCAGATTTCTGCACCCATGTGGCCCATTTGAGCTAACTAGATGAAAGCAAAGACACATTTTTCTTTCAGGTGGGGAGAAATGGCATTTTGATTTTCTCAGGCCAATGATATCAAACCTCATGTGTAAGACAATGAAACCCCCAAGAATGTAGAGAAACTTATAGCTCTCAAATTTTAGACTCAGGGCATCTCTGAGATTTATCAGCAGTAACTACATCATGCTCAATATCCTGGGAATCATTAACAAAATGTTGAGTGAAAGAAACAGTGCAGAGAGATCCAAGAATGCGGCGACCAGAGCATACCATAGCTGAGAGGCAGAGGATCTGAAACTCCGAATTTGTGAGTGAAGGGGCAGCTCAAGCCAGAACAATGACATCCGGGCTTCCGGGGAGAAAGGGCACTAACTGTAAATTGAGACCATTTAGATTTAGGTCACTCTCAGACTTCTCCAGGGACTTCTCCTAGGGACTCAATCCCCAGGCACTTCCTCTTATCCACCTCTTTACTCCATCCTTGGTGGAGGTGGAGACATCAGAGGCAGCCCACAGTGTTTGCCACAGAGCATAGTGCCTGTCCCGTAGTGCTAGCTGCTTTTAGCAAAGAACCCCAGGCTCAGGATCTGGGACAGAGAATTCTCAATTCCCCCGGTACTCCCCTGTGACTGGCCACCATACTTCTTCCGTGGTGGAAGTGAAGGCTATGGAAGCGGCCCGCAGCACCTACCACAGACCACAGTGTGCACCACAGAGCACAGTGTCCATACCAAAGTGCCAGCGGCTCCTAGCACAGCACATAGTGCCAGCTGGCACCAAGATCTGCTGCTACAGCACCACTAAACTGACTGATCACCTGCACCCACATTTGCCCCAGCAGGATCAAATCAGAGAGTAGAGAACAAGGGGAACCCCTGTGCTTCCTGATTGGTCCTACTAGACATGAGTGCACCTTCAAGTGAATGTTTACAGAGTTCCAGATCCAGGGTTCCTCTATGCGAGCAACCAGACAGCAGATCCCTACCACCCACGCCCCTATTGTGGGCACCATAGGGTTTCTAAGGACGGTATTCTCAACATTGAAACCCCTGCTCTGTGGGTCTACCAGTGAATTCCAGGCAAACAATTCCTGGAACCCAGACAGATCTGCATACCAGTTGTCTGTAGGCCACTGAGGTAGTCAGAGAATCTGCACCCATGAACAGCACCCACAAACAGAGCCTGCAAATAGCACCAGTGTGACATTCCTCCATTAGGAACAGCTAAAACACCAACATCCACTCTCAAACCAGTAAACCTTTCTCATCTTCCTGAAAAAAAATACTTCAGACAGCAGAGAAAGATGGACCCAGTCTGAAGTACAGATTCTAAGAACAAACACTGAGGGTTACAGATAAGCAGATGGCCAGAGGCCAGCATAAGAACACACCCAACAAAAATCAGGACATCATGGCTTCACCAACAACACCCAAAATCAATGGACATTTCAATTCATCGGAAACACAGGAAAATGACTTTAAAACTATGCTTATCCAGTTATTAGAGATACATAAGAGAAAATGAACAACTCTCTCAAAACAATACAGACAAATACAGCCAACTAGAAGCACAATAAGTGGCATAGAGAAGATAAACGAACAAGAAATAGAAGCCATCATAGAAAGAGAGGAATGTACATTCAAACAGATGAAGGCAATGATGCAAGATATGAAAACAGAATTAGAATCAATAAAGAAAACACAAACAGAGAAAACCCTGGAGCTAGAGAACTGAGAGAAAAGATCAGGAACCACAAAGGTAAGCATCACTCATAAATGATGAGATGGAAGAGAGAATCTCAGGCGCTGAAGATACACATGCAGAAACTGATATTTCTCTCAAAAAAAAAAAAGGAAAATCGGAAAAATTCCAAATACAAAACACCCAAGAAATCTAGAACACCATGAAAGGATGAAATCTAAGAATAATAAGAGTAGATGAAAAAGAAGATACCAGGCTCCAAAGTCCAGGAAATACTTTTTTTTCTTTTTAGTTACAATTCGTTAACTCTGTGTCCCAGCTGTATCCTGCTCCCTCATTCCCTCCCCTTCCCCAACTCCCTCCCTGGTCTCCTCCCTGCCCCTTTCCAAGTCCACTGATAGGGGAGGACCTCCTCCCCTTTCATTTGACCCTGTTTTATCAGGTATCTTCAAGGCTGGCTGCAAAGTCCTCCTCTGTGGCCTAACAGGACTGCTCCTCCCCTGGGGGAGGGGAGGTCAAAGAGCCTGCCCTTGAGATCCTGTTAGAAATAGTCCTTGTTCCCCTTACTTTGGTAAACTACTTGGTTACTGAGCTACCACGGGCCACATCCGAGCAGAAGTCCTATGTTATATCCATAGATGGTCCTTGTGTGAGTGTCAGTCTCAGAAAAGACCCTGTGCCCAGATATATTTGGTACTTGTAGAGCTCCTATCCTTTCCATATCATACTAACTCCCCTTCTTTCATACGATTCCCTGCACTCTGCCATGGTTTGGTTATGAGTCTTAGTGTCTGCTTTGAAATACTGCTAGGTAAAGTCTTTCAGATGCCTTTTGCGGTAGACTCCTGTCATACATTCAATGCACATCCCATTTGTCTTTCTAAATGAGGATTGATCATCTTCATCCATGTTCACTTACTTGATTATCTTCTTTTGGTGTGTAGATTTCATTATGTTTATCATATCTTGTAGGTCTATATAAGCGAGTATATACTAAGTTTGTCTTTCTCCTTCTGGGATACTTCACTCAAAATGATCGTTTCTAGATCCCACCATTTGCCAGCAAATTTCATGATTTCCTCCCTTTTGATTGCTGAGTAGTATTCCATTGTGTAAAAATACCACAATTTCTGTATCCATTCCTCTGTTGATGGACATCTAGGTTGTTTCCAAGTTCTGGCTATTACAAATAAAGCTGCTACAAACATGATTGAACAAATGTCCTTGTGTACTTGAGCAAATTTTGGGTATATACCTAGGAGTGGTATAGCTGGGTCTTGAGGTAGCACTACTCCTAATTGTCTGAGAAAGTGCCAGATAGACTTCCAAAGTGTTTGTACCAGTTTACATTCCCACCAGCAATGGAGGAGGGTTCTTTTTTCTCCACAACCTCTCCAGCATGTGTTGTCAATTGAATTTTTTATCTTGGCCATTCTGATGGGTGTAAGGTAAAATCTCAGGGTTGTTTTGATTTTCATTTCCCTAATGGTTAATGAGGTTGAGCATTTCTTTAAGTGTTTCTCTGCCATTTGATGTTCCTCTTTCGAGAATTCTCTTTTTAGCTCTGTTCTCCATTTTTTAATGGGATTCCTTGGTTTGTTGCTTTTCTGCTTCTTTAGTTCTTTATATATACTGGATATTAGCCCTCTGTTAGATAAAGGATTGGTGAAGATTCTTTCCCAATCGATAGGCAGTTGTTTTGTTTTGATGACTGTGTGTTTTGCTTTACAGAAGCTTTTCAGTTTCATGAGGTCCCATTTATTGATTGTTGCTCTTAGAGCCTGTGCTGTTCGTGTCCTGTTCAGGAATTTGTCTCCTGTGCCAATGAGTTCTAGGTTGTTCCCCACTTTTTTTTCCAACTGATTTAGAGTATCTGGTTTTATGTTGAGGTCCTTGATCCACTTTGACTTTAGTTTTGTGCAGGGTGATAAATATGGATCTATTTTCATTATTCTGCATGTAGACATCCAGTTGGACCAGCACCATTTGTCGAATATACTGTCTTTTTTCCATTGAATGGATTTGGCTTCTTTGTCAAATACCGAGTATTCATAGGTGTGTGGGTTTATTTCTGGGTCTTCATTGCGGTTCCATTGATCCTCCTTTCTGTTTCTATGCCAATACCATGCAGTTTTTATTACTATTGCTCTGTAGTACAACTTGAGATCGGGGATGGAGATACCTCCAGATGATCTGTTGTTGTACAGGATCGTTTGGACATTCTGGGTTTTTTGTTTCTCCATATGAAGCTGAGAATCTTTTTTTCAAGGTCTGTAAAGAATTGAGTTGGTATTTTGATGGGGATTGCATTGAATCTGTAGATTGCTTTTGGCAGGATGGCCATTTCACAATGTTAATCCTACCAATCCATGAGCACGGGAGAACTTTCCAACTTCTGAGATCTTCTTCGATTTCTTTCTTCAGAGACTTGAAGTTTTTCTCAAACAGGTCTTTTACTTCCTTGGTTAGAGTCACCCAAGGTACTTTATGTTATTAGTGGCTATTGTGAAGGGTGTTGTTTCCCTAATTTCTTTCTCAGCTTTTTTGTCTTTGGTGTATAGGAGGGCTTCTGACTTTTTTGAGTTGATTTTGTATCCTGCCACTTTGCTGAAGGTGTTTATCAGCTGAAGGAGTTCTCTGGTTTAATTTTTAGGGTCGCTCATGTATACTATCATATCATCTGCAAATAGTGACACTTTGACCTCTTCCTTTCCAATTTGTATCCCCTTGATCTCCTTTAGTTATCTTTTTGCTCTGGCTAGGACTTCAAGTACTATGTTGAAGAGATATGGAGAGAGTGGGCAGCCTTGTCTTGTCCCTGATTTCAGTGGGATTGATTTAAGTTTCTCTTCATTGAGTTTGATGTTGGCTATAGGCTTGCTGTATATTGCCTTTACTATGTTTAGGTATGTGCCTTGTATCCCTGATCTCTCCAAGACTTTAAAAATGAATGGGTGTGGAACTTTGTCAAATGCTTTTTCAGCATCTCAGGAGATGATCATGTGGTTTTTCTCCTTCATTTTGTTTATGTGGTGGATTACATTGATGGATTTCCATATGTTGAACCACCCTTGCATGTCTGGGATAAAGCCTACTTGGTCATGGTGGATGATATCTTTGATGTGTTCTTGGATTCAGTTTGCAAGTATTTTATTGAGTATTTTTGCATCAATGTTCATAAGAGAAATAGGTCTGAAGTTCTCTTTTTTATTGGATCTTTGTGTGGTTTAGGTATCAAGATGACTGTGGCTTCATAGAATGAGTTTGGTAGTGTTCCTTCTGTTTCTATTTTGTGGAAGAGTTTGAGGAGAATTGGTGTTACCACTTCTTTGAAGGTCTTGTAGAATTCTGCGCTGAAGCCATCTGGTCCAGGGCTTTTTTTGGAGGGGAGACTGTTAATGACTGCTTCAATTTCCTTGGGAGATATAGGGCTATTCAGTCATTCTACCTGATCTTGGCTTAATTTTGGTAGATGGAATATGTCAAGAAAATTATCCATTTCATTTAGATTTTCAAATTTTGTGCCATAAGTTTTTGTAGTATGACATAATAATTGTTTGGATTTCCACAGTGTCTGTAGTTATGTCCCCATTTTCATTTCTGATTTTGCTGATTTGGATAGTTTCTCTCTGCTTTTTAGTTAGCTTGGCTAAGGGTTTGTCGATCTTGTTGATTTTCTCAAAGAACCAGCTTTTTGTTTCATTGATTCTTTGGATAGTTTTATTTGTTTCTAATTGATTGATTTCAGCCCAAATTGATTATTTCCAGCCGTCTGCTCCTCTTGGGTGTATCTGCTTCTTTTTTTTTTCTAGGGTTTTCAGTTGGGCCATTAAGTTGTTTGTATGTGATGTTACAAATTTCTTCTTGCAGGCACTTAGTGCTATAAATTTTCCTCTGAGCACTACTTTCAATGTGTCCCATAAATTTGGGTATGTTGTGCTTTCATTTTCATTGAATTCTAGGAAGTCTTTAATTTCTTTCTTTATTTCTTCCTTGACCCAGCTGTCATTGAGTACTAAGTTGTTCAGTTTCCATGTGCGTGTTGGCTTTTTGTTGTTTCTGTTGTTGTTGATGTCCAGTTTTAGTCCATGGTGGTTGGATAGTATACAAGGGATTATTTCAATCCTTTTGTATCTGTTGAGGCTTGCTTTGTGACCCACTACATGGTCTATTTTGGAGAAGGTTCCATGCGGTGCTGAAAAGAAGGTGTACTCTTTTGAGTTTGCGGGAAAAGATCTGTAGACGTGTATTAGGTCCATTTGATTTAGGGATTCTGTGAGTGCTTTTATTTCCCTATTTGTTGTCTGTCTGGTTGATCTGTCCCTTGATGAGAGTGGGGTGTTGAAGTCTCCCACTATTAAGGTATTAGGATCAATGTGTGATTTAAGCTTTAATAATGTTTCATTTACGAATGTAGGTGCTCTTGTATTTGGGGCATAGATATTCAAGATTGTGATGTCCTCTTGGTGGATTTTTCCTTTGATGAGAATATAGTGGCCCTCCTTATCTTTTTTGATTAACTTTGGATGAAAGTCTCTTTAATTAGATATTAGGATGGCTACTCCAGATTGTTTTCTGGAACCATTTGCTTGAAAAACATTTTTCCAACCCTTTACTCTGAGGTGGTGTTTATCTTTATTGTATAGGTGTGTTTCTTGGATGCAACAGAATGTTGGATCCTGTTTCTGCAACCATTCTGTTAGCCTGTGTCTTTTTATTGGGGAGTTGAGTCCATTGATATTGATAGATAGTAGTGACCAATGCATGTTAGTTCCTTTTGTAATGGAGTCGGTGATCTTACCCTGTTTCATTGCTTGTTTTCCTTTCATTTTTGTTGGGATATTATCTGTATACCCTGTTTTCTTGGGTGAAGTTGTTTTCGTTGGATTGGAGTTTTCCTTCTAGTGTCTTCTGTAGGGTTGGTTTGCTGTGTAGATATTGCGTAAATTTAGTTTTGTCATGGAATATTTTGTTTTCTTCATCTATGTTGATTGAAAGCTTTGCATGTTATAGTACTCTGGGTTGACATTTGTGATCTCTTAGAGTCTCCATGATACTTGCCCAGGCCCTCCTGGCTTTCATAGTTTTTGATGAGAAGTCCGGTGTGATTCTGATAGGTCTACCTTCATATGTTACTTGGCCTTTTTCCCTGGCTGCTTTTAATATCTTTTCTTTGTTCTGTAGATTTAGTGTTTTGACTATGATGTGACATGATGTGTTTCTTTTCTGGTCTAGTCTATTTGGAGTTCTGTAGGCCTCTTGTATATTTATGGACATCTCTTTCTTTAAGTTGGGAAAATTTTCTTCTATGATTTTCTTGAAAATATTTTCAGGACTTTGGAGCCTGGAGTCTTCTTTTTCATCAATTCCTATTATTCTTAGATTTTGTCTTTTCATAGCGTCCTTGATTTCTTGGATATTTTGTGATTGGAACTTTTCTGATTTTACTTTTTCTTTGAGAGAAGTATCAATTTCTGCAAGTGTGTCTTCAGCTCCAGAGATTCTCTCTTCCATCTCTTCTATTCTGTTGGTGATGCTTACTTTTGTGGTTCCCGATCTTTTCTCCAAGTTCTCCAGCTCAAGGGATTTCTTGTTTTGTGTTTTCTTTATTGATTCTAATTCTGTTTTCATGCCTTGTACCATTTCTTTCATGTGTTTGAATTTGGATTCCTGTCTCTCTACGATGGTCTCTATTTCCTTGTTCATTTCCTTTTTATATGCCACTAATTTTATCTCTACTTGTGCCTTTATTTGTTTGGCTATGTTTGCCTGTGTTTTTTTAAGGCTTTTGTCTATTTCTTCTTTCTTTACCTCCAATTGACTGGCCAACTCTTTGAAAGATTTGTTCATTTCCTCCTTATGAGCCTCAAATAATTGGGTAAGCACGGCTTTAAGGTCATTTTCCTTTGCTTCTGATGAATTGGTGTATCCATCAATTTTGGGGTTTCCTGGTGAAGTCATGATGTCCTGATTTATGTTGGAAGTGTTCTTTCGCCTACCCCTGGCCATTGGCTTATCTGAAACCTTCCCTGTTTGTTTTTGGATTGTGCAGATCAGACTGATACTGTCTCTCTCTGGCGTCTGGGAGTTCTTCAGCAAGCTGAGATGTCCCGTGTCCTTAGGGTGTGCTGAGGACTAGCTACCTGTGGGAGAAAAGTACGCAGGCGCAGACGGGGCAAATGCAAGTGTGTGTGTGTGTGTGTGTGTGTGTGTGTGTGTGTAGGTGTTCGTGGACGTGTGTCTCGAGGGACAGAGTGATGGCTAATGTTGAACCCTTGAGTGTGTGGGAGAGGCTCTGCACTTTATATGTCGCAGGCGCTAGTGATGATTGCAGCGCAATTTCTGGCATTAACTGCCTTAACTCCTCAATTAGACCCACAGAGCAGGAACTTCAATGTCCCAAGTGCCCCTCTGTTTCCCAAAGTGGGTATATGGGTGGTAGGGGGTTCGATGCCTGGCTTCTGTTTTAGAAGGACCCAGGATCTGGGGATCTGTAGATTCTCAAGGGTGCACTCACTTACAGGCAGGTCACTTGGCAGAGATCAGGGTATCTGGGCTCTCTGCTCTCTGGTTTGGCCCTGCTTCTTTGATGTGCTCCGCCAGCTCCGTGCTGCTGTCACTGCCAGGTTATGAGGTCTTGCTGCAGCTGGAGATTTCAAGGTGGTCACATCAGTAGGGAGCGGGGTAATCAGGCTCTCGGTACTCTGCTTTGGCCCTGGTTAGACTTAAACTGGAGGGCTGATGTGCCCCGCCAGCTCAGTGCTGCTCCGCCGCCAGGTTAGAAAATCCCGTTGTAACTGGAGACTGGGTTGCTGGTCCAGATGTTTTCTGGGAAGTCCTGGGGTCTCTTCACTGTGCTCTCCCAGTGCCTGGTGTGCCTAGCTAGTGTGGCGTTTCTGTCTGGTTTTGGTGAGTATATAGCGTATTTTCTGTCACTGTGGGATTGGGCGGGCCGTACTGTCAGTGATCGTGATCCTGTAGAGCTAGTATGGTGTCTAGCAGACTCGGGCCCTGGGAGGATGGTGCAGCCGCTGCGCGGATCTGGAACTCCGAGATGGGTACTGCTGGCACCTGCCGCTAAAGGGCTTGGAGCTCCGCCACAGCCGCTGCAGACCCCAGGCAGTTATGTCTGCGCAGAGAAAGATGATTCCGCTGTGCCGAGGAGGAAGTCTGGGGGAGGGGAGTGCCACGAGATCAAAGGATCGTTTCTCACCTTCCCCAAACAAGTCTCCGGGTGACCCCAGACCAAAGTTTTTGCCTCCTGCGATGTTCCCTGTTGTTTAGGAAGCCTCACCATTGTTTTCCTGGGTTAGAGGTCCTTCCACGCACCAACTCAGATGGTTAGCAATTCCACAGCTCAGAAACTGTGTGTGCTAGTTGCCATCTTGGCTCCGCCCCCTCAGGAAATACTTTTAAGAAAACCATAGAAGAAAACTTTCCCAACTTAAAGAAAGAGATGTCCATAAACATACAACCGGCCTACAGAATACCAAATAGACTGAACCGGAAAAGAAACTCTTCATGTCACATCATAGTCAAAACACTAAACTTACAGAACAAAGAAAAAAAAAATATTAAACGCAGCAAGAGGAAAAGGCCAAGTAACATATAAAGGTAGACCTATCAGAATCACACCAGATTTCTCAACAGAAACTATGGAAGCCAGAAGGGCCTGGGCAGATGTCAGGCAGAATTTGCAGACTACTATACTCTGCAAAGCTTTCAATCAACATAGATGGAGAAAACAAAATATTCCATGACAGAACTAAGTTTAAACAACATCTACACAGCAATCCAGCCCTACAGAAGATACTAGAAGAAAAACTCCAATCCGATGAAAACAACTACACCCAAGAAAACATAGGATATAAATAACTACACAACAAAAAGTCAGAAGAATACAAGCAATAAAACACAGTAACATCACAAAAACCACAACAAAAAAAATTAACATTCATTGGTCACTATTATCTATCAACATCAATGGACTCAACTCTCCAATAAAAAGACACAGACTAAGAGAATGGTTGCAGAAACAGGAGCAGACATTCTGCTGCATCCAAGAGACACACCTGTGCAACAAAGACAGACACTACCTCAGATTAAAAGGGCTGGAAATTTTTTTTCAAGTAAATGAACCCAGAAAACAAGCTGGGGTAGCTATCCTAATATCTAATAAAATAGACTTTCAACCAAAATTAATCAAAAAAATATGAGGAAGGTCACTACATTCTCATTAAAGGAAAAATCCACCAGGAGGACATCACAGTTCTGAACATCTATGCCCCATATACAAGAGCACCTACATTTGTAAATGAAACATTATTAAAGCTTCAATTGCACATCAATCCCAATACCTTCATAGTGGGAGACTTCAACACCCCACTCTCACCAAGGGACAGGTCATCTAGACAGAAGCTAAATAGGAAAATATAGGCACTTACAGAGGTCCTTATTGAAAAGGACCTAATAGTTGTCTACAGAACTTTTCACCCAAACTCAAAAGAGTAAACCTTTTCAGCACTTCATGGAACCTTCTTCAAAATAGACCATATAGTTGGTCACACAGCAAGCCTCAACAGAGAGAAGAAGATTAAAATAATCTGTTGTATTCTATCCAACCACCATGGACGAAGGCTGGACCTCAACGACAAAGGAAAGAGCAAAAAGCCTACCCACACATGAAAACTGAACAACTTGCTACTCAATGACCGTTGAGTTAAGGAAGAAATAAAAAAAAAAAGAAATTAAAGACTTCCTAGAATTCAATGAAAATGAAGGCACAACATGCCCAAACTTATGGGACACAATAAAAGCAGTGCTAAGAGGAAAATTCATAGCACTAAGTGCCTTCAAGAAGAAATTTGAAACATTTCATACAAGCAACTTAATGGCACAACTGAAAGCCCTAGGGGGAAAAAAGGAAGCAAATACACCCAAGAGGAGCAGACAGCTGGAAATAATCAAACCTGGGAGAGAAATCAATAAATTAGAATCAAAGAAAACTATTCAAGAATTAAGGAAACCAAGAGCTGGTTCTTTGAGAAAATCAACACGATAGACAATCCCTTAACCAAACTAACTAAAAGGCAGAAAGAAACTATCTAAAGCAGCAGAATCAGAAATGAAAAGGGGTACATAACAACAGACACTGAGGAAATCCAAACAATCATTAGGACTTACTTCAAAAGTCTATATGCCAAAAAATTGAAAATCTAAAGGAAATGGACAATTTTCTTGATAGATACCATGTAACAAAATTAAATCAAAATCAGGTAGAAAGACTCTACCCAGCAGTATATCAAAGCAGATGCTGCGACTCAATCAAACTTTGGGCAGACTGCAGGGAACCTTATGAAAGAAGAGGGAGACAGTGAGACCCAGAGAGGACAGGAGCTGCACAAGGAGAGCAATAATACCAAAATATCTGGGCACAGTGGTCTTTTCTGAGACATTGTTATAACCTAGATAACCTATAACCCCTGCTCAGATGTAGCCCATGGCAGCTCAGTCTCCAAGTGGGTTCCCTAGTGAGGGGAACCGGGACCATCTCTGACATGAACTCAGTGACTGTCTCTTTGACCACGTCCCCCTGAGGGGGCAGCAGCCTTGCCAGGACACAGAGGAGGACAATGCAGCCAGTCCTGATGAGACCTGCTAAGGTAGGTTCAGATGGAAGGAGAGGAGGACCTCCCCTATTAGTGGACTTGGAGAGGGGCTTGGGAGGGGACGTGATAGGAAGGGTAGGGTTGGGAGAGAATGAGGGAGGGGGTTACAGCTGGGATACAAAGTGAATATGATGTAATTAATATGAAAATAAAGTTAAAATATTAAAAATAGAAAAAGATCCATGCACAGGGCCATGCATGTTTGAGGCAGTCATAAAGCTGTTAGGATCATGCAAAAAAAATTGTAAAGTCAAGCATGTTACCACAGAATATATACTACTTTGTTACAAATGTGAAATTGGAAGGAGGCTAGACAATGAGAAGAAGAAAGAGAAATGGAGGGAAGGGAAATCATCCCTGAGGAGAGGTTATGGAAAGTGTTTTCAATCTTCTGAAACTTGAGTAAGCTTGGAAACTTAATGTGAAAGAGTTAGAAAACAAACACTTAAAGTTGCCCCTTCTTTCCCTCTCTTATTTTCCTTAGATCTTTAGAAACCCCTGCTATGATAGTACGGGTTATGAACTTAAGTTTAATTTTCCCGAAGAGAATGGAAATCTGAAATAAATAAATAAATGTTAGTAACACTTTTATCATTCATGTAGGTAGCAGGTGGATGAAGTCCTGATGTGATGTTGCCTAGGAACAGATAAGTCCAGGGAGCCTTGTACTGGGGGCTGTGGGATGAGCTGAATGTTCCAAGAAAGATACTATCAGCATTCTTTGCAGCCTGGGAGCAGTCATTATGCAAACCCTGCAATTTGTATCCAGTTGTGATCTATTGCAGAATGTTTCAAGCAGAATCGTGGACTCAACTGGGTTTCCTCAGAGGCATGATGTGAAAAGGCCCTTATCATGGACCCAAGACTGAAAAACCTTGTTTCTAAAGTGTTGAATTCAAGACATCCAAACACATTGCTTCATTGGTGTGACCGTTTTCCCATTAGTAGAAGCAATAAGAAATGGTTTTCACAATGTCTGACTTAACACAAGGCTCTCAAATCCCCTAATGAAATACCTCAACGTTTTTAAAGGAGTTATTTTTATCTGTGTCAATATTGAGTGTCAGCATGGATGTATCTGCACCAAGTGCCTTCAGGTATCCACACGACAGCATCTGATCCTCTGGAACAGAGGCAACAGATAGTTGTGGGCTGCCTGATGCTGTACCATGGTGTGTGTTTCTGTGCCCAGGAGGCTGGGGTTTCTAGTCCAGTGGGGAGAAAGGGCAGTGCCAGGCTTCCTCTTTCATGCTTGTGCATTACAACTCCACCAGCACGAAGCCACGGAGCACTTCTTCTCTGTGGGTTCTGTACCCGGTGCTCTGCAGCCTTAGCTAGATAGACAGACAGAGACTAACACAGCTCAGGTTAACCTTGGACTCACTATGGAGCTAAGGATGACCTCAAACACTTCCTGGCCATTGTGCTCCTAACTCTCCATGGGTACCACCACATGCCCCTAGTGGCCAAGAACAGAACCTTAGTCTTCTGCACAAGTAGCAAATATTTTTAACCCCTGAGCCATCTCTCCGGCCCTGTGTCCCAACATTTAAAGATCCACCCAACACCCTTTGCGTGGACAGCAGGAAGTGTTATGCCCAAGTCTTGAGGACTCCAAAGACCACCAAGGAGATGATTTCAATGCAAAGGCAGTAAGGTCTTTTTATTACAAGCTTGAGCTTGGGGCCCACACCCTCACCCTAGGCAACAGTTCAGTGTAGAGCTTCGAGCTCAGGGAGAGGAGAGTTTTTATTTAGGGTTACAGCAAAATTGGGAAACTCTATCTAGGCAGTTTTATGATTGATTGACATTTAGCAAATATTTGGTGTCTGGAGGAGATTATTTTCTAAGCAGGCCAAGCCAAACCATAATTGTTTTACCCATCCTATTATAAAGAACACCTGGGTAAATTCCACGTATGCACTGATTAGCCATTGGTAGTAGTGATGGTTAAATATTCTTGAGTTTTCTCCAGGCTATTCCTTGGGTAGGGGACTCCATTGTGTTCTTTTTGGAATTGGTGACCTATGGCTTAGTTCCTCGGAATGGTGGCTTTTGGGGTGAGGGTGGGTGATCAGGCCTGGTTGTTTCAGAAGTTTCTCTAAGGTGCCCTCAAGTAAGCTCTGTGAGGAGGGTTTCCTGAAATACAGTTCATGAATGACCTCAAGAAGCCTATGTCACAGTGGCAGAACTGAGTGAAGCTTCTCTTTCTCACCTTTCCCAGAGAACAGCCTCTCCTTTAGCACAGGGGCTTCCAAGGCATGAGGCAGAATTATCTACACTCTCTCAGTATCTGAGTCTGGCAGGTCTTCAGCAACAGGCCCTCTGGGTGATGACAAAAGAGGAAATCCCAGCCAACAGAACTGTGCTGTAGAATCACAATGAGAAAGCTGCTCCATAAAGTTGTGAGAGAGTTTAGGTAAATAGGAGGAAAGGGAAGTCACGTGTTCAGCAAGCGTTCAAGCCAGTATTTAGTCAAGGTCATCAGAATGAGATGCTGATTTGGGGGAGGTTAAGCACACTAGACAAATAAAATTTTGTCATCGGATAACAACTGATTCTGGAATTAGTCTTATTTATTCTTTTATAAAGAATTTTTATTAATTTTTGAAAATGTCATACCACATATTTTGTACTTACTTACAACCTCACATTCTGAAATGCTTTTCTGGAGTTTCCTTCCGTCTTTCTAGGCTCATAAAGCAATCCTAGCTCCTGGACCTACTATTGAATTTTTCCTGAGTTACTATGGAAATTTCAAAAATTATTGACCTATACTTTTATGTCACAATATTATTGGAATGTGAAACTACATTCTGCCGCCCACTACATCCCCAGCACCTAGATTCTTCTTTAAATCTTTCTGAACACTTGGTGTCTTTGTATCCTAGTGCCACCTTGTGGCATAATCTTGAAGTGCAGCCAGAAGACAATAGCAATCGAGGAAGGAAGAAGGAGCCTTGGTTCAAATCTTTGAGAGAGGGACGCTCTTGGCCTCTGGGTAAAAATTAAACTTTTTCTCTATCTAAGAAAAAGTTCTGTGCTACTGGAAGTTAAAGGATTTTCTGTTGTTTTTCTGTCCTGAGAACTCTGGATAGAGAGCCATATAAACGAAAATGATTTTGTATCATTTTTTTGACATAAAACTGTGGCTCTCAGCTTAAAGGTAATAAGACATTGTGGAGCCAGGGCGAATGACCATGGCCTGAAAACACAGTTTTAAATTATCTCAAATTCCATGTCCCAAGAAAGAAGCAGTTTCTTATTTTTACGTTTACAGCACAAAGAAAGTCGTAAATCAAGGCAAGTTTAAACTACATTGGTGGTTACACCAGAGAAGCAGATATATTGAGATGGGAGAAGGTTATATATAGGCCTAAGAGATGACATTCTTAGCTCCTGGGTTCGTGGAAGCTAGTGCCCTGCTATGTTGATAGCTTCTAAGAGGTTTTTGCTTATCACAGATGTCAATTCTAAGTTAATAGCTTCTGTGAAGCTTTTATTCTAAGTAGTTCTGGTAGGCAGTGGGACAAGGAATGGCTGCTCCTGAAAGCTAAAACCAGCCCAAGATAAAGTAAATGGCCCTTGAACCTGCAAAATTCCAATGTCTCCACAGTGCTGACATTGCGAGCCTCCTATTCTCTTTGAATGTGGGGGCTCCTGTCTTGTGTCCATGGCCACACACAGCTTCTTATCAGGGAATTTCTTTCTCAGACTTGATAAGCTGTGTTATCTACATGGCCGTATTTACATAAGAGTCTGCTTACCTGGTACCATTTTAAATGTTGTCAAATTTTCAGGTTTGAGATTTATGTCAACAGAGCAATCCATGACAGGGATATGTTAAAATATTTTCTATTACCTATAAGGTACATCCTGTGAACACTTGTCTATGACAGAATCTTGAAAGTGTACTTTCAAAATCATAAATCTATATGTTATTTTAATACATTGCATTGGGGAGCTCACTGATAAATTATGTTTCCCACAAGATAATGTGGAAGTGCCTGCCTTCCCACACATTGGAAATCATGACAAGCACTGCTACCGTGACAAGCTACAAATCATCACCAAGTAGTTTTTATTATAATATGCTTTCTTTTTAAAGTCTTTTTTAATTAAAATTTTATTTTTTATATTAATTACAGTTTATTTACTTTGTATCCCAGCTGTAGCCCCTTCCCTCATTCCCTCCCTCCCTCATCTCCTCCCATGCCCCTCTCCAAGTCCACTGATAGGGGAGGTCCTCAACCAGTCCATCTGACCCTAGCCTATCAGGTCTCATCAGGACTGGCTGCATTGTCCTCCTCTGTGGCCTGGTAAGGCTGCTTCCCCCTCAGGAGGGGTGGTCAAAGAGCCTACCACTGAGTTCATGTCAGACACAGTCCCTGTTTCCCTTACTAGGGTACCCAATTGGATACGGAGCTGCCATGGGCTATATCTGAGCAGGGGTTTGAGGTTATATCCATGAATGGTCCTTGGTTGGAGTATCAGTCTCAGAAAAGACCCCTGTGCACAGATATTTTGGTTCTGTTGCTCTCCTTGTGAAGCTACTATCCTCTCCAGGTCTTACTATCTCCCCCTTCTTTCATAGGATTCCCAGCACTCTGCCTAAAGCTTGGTTATGAGTCTCAGCATCTGCTTTGATACACTGCTGAGCAGAGTCTTTCAGAGGCCCTCTGTGGTAGGCTCCTTTCCTGTTTCTTGTTTTCTGATTCTCTGTGATAGTCTGACGCCCTATACCTCCTGACACCATCTTTAAAACTCTGCTCAATAGAGTCACTCAGAATGGGCTGGAAAGAGCAGTTATATCTTTTCTTTGGTGTCCAGGGAATGCACATAAAGATAAATCTGTAACAGGAACAATACTTCAGCCATCAGCTCTGGAGCCTACAATCCATCCTGTTAACATAGATACAGATTAATACACACATGTTACATTAAAAAGTAAATTCATTTCGAGTGCACTGTCAAACAGTAATAGGAGAAGTAAACAGGACATCTCCCTAGAGGTCACCAAGACAGCATAGAATTAGTAATTCTCATGCCCTCACAAATTACAACAGAATTCTCTAAACAAAATTAACTGAAATTAAAATATAAGTAAAAATGTTAATCATTATCTCACAAACCAGGGCTTGAATGTTTATTCAAACATCACACAGCAGAAATAATATCAACTCTCACATCAAACTCACTCAGGATGAGTACAAACAGCTTTCATAGTACAAACGCAGATTTAAAGATTAAACTACCTGCGGGGAGATGCCAATCCAAGCTAAAGAGAAAAGCAAGAAAAGTGAGTGGGCTGCCAACCAAAATCAGAACTGTCCTGTCACATAAACAGCTGTCCAATAAATGGAAAAAGCCTTCAAAAGGACGGGTATTGCACACAAACCATCTTCACACATTGATGCCAAGAGCACAAAATAAACTAGGGTCCATATGGCTTGAGAGTAGGGACTGGAGAGCACAGTATCAAGATAAGCAATGGAAAAGCCTACTGGCAGAGGAGGACTGAAAATTGCTACCTGCTGGGGGATTCAAGATGGTGGAGCTGAGAGGATGCTGTGTCTGACGAGCAAGACAGTAGTGACCACACAGAGACCAACAAACTGAACTGTGAGTCCTAAAACACCAGCAATTTTGTTTCCCAGGTAAGAGGAAAACCCACGGTGTGGGAAACAATGGGGTCTGCTCTCTGATCCCCCAGCTAAACTTTGGAAGAATTCCCTAGTTCTGGCAGTCTCTCAGTTGCCAGCCCAGAACCACATACCTGCATGCTCTGATAATATCACAGACTGAACTATGGGCCTACAACACCAGAGACTGGGTTTTCCAGTAGAGTGAAAAACCCACAGTAAAGAAAGAAATTGGGACCCAGAGAGCTCAGGTCACCTAGATACCTGGAAAAGTTCCCAGGCTCTGGCAGACACTTAGCCGCCTGCCAAGAGTCACAGGCCTGCATGCCGGACTCACAGTCCCAGACAGAACTGTGTGCCCCAAAACACCAGAGACTGGATTTTCCTGTTGGGAGGAAACCCCACAGTGAAGTAAACATCAGGTCAAACCTCAGCGCACTCAGCCCAACCCCACTACCACCACAAAGTTTCCAGGTTCCTGCAGGCACCCAATCACAAGGACAGAACCACTCACCCACATGCTCTTTTCACAATCCCAAACTGAACTGTGGTTCCACAAACACCACAGACTGAGTCTCCCTATCAAGAGGAAACCCCACAATGGGGGAAACATCAGGTCTGACCCCAAGACACCTTGCTAAACTCTTGAAAAATTTCCTGGGTTCCCGCAGGCTCTGGGATCTAGTCTCCTACCACAAGCCTGAGTGCTGTGCTCATTTGCCACTGATTGCCACTTGGGTACTGAAGTACAGAACTCCAACCTCAGACCTACAGAATCCTGGGATCCATGGGATCAGCCCCCAGACATTGGTCCGAGGAGCAACCTGTTTTCCTAGCTAAACTGACCAAACCACAAGGCTTCCCTGTTCTTCAAGAGGGATGTGACCAGCAAACACAGTGTAACATCAGCAGCAGCGACTCACTAAATTCAGAACAAGAAACACAGTGGCAGGGCAGCTGTCTCCAGGACATCTCTTTGTGAGAAGAGAGCCCCCCCCAACTACCAACAACCCCAGTTACCCCACAGGACCATACACTTGAAGTGAGCTGTGGCAATTCCCCAAGAAGCACAGGCCATTTGGTGACCATACCCCAAAACTGAGGAGGTCTCTTTCAGGAAAAAACATTTCCTGCCAAGGGGATTTTCCCCACAACAGGATTCCAGCAGGCAACAGAAACTAACAGACAACACCTGAGACGGACAGATGGGTAGAGGCCAACATAGAAGCACAACCAACAAAAGTCAATGAAATATATCATTTCCAGAACCCAGTTATCCAGGGACAAGTACCCATGGACACCCTATCGTGAGTGAAATTCAAGAGAATGACCTTAAAACTAGGGTTATGAAAAGGATAATGGAGGAAACAAATAAAATGCCTAAAGAAATAGAGGAAGATAAAGTCAAACACAGTGTGGCCATCCATAAAGAAATACAGGAAGCTGTAGCCAAAGTTTGTGGCCTTCAGAAAGGAAATAATAAAATCTCTGAAAGAAATCAAAGAAAAAGAGGAATGTTCAAACAAACAGGTGAAGGCATTGAAGGAAAAACATGAAAATACAGTCAAACAGGTAAAGGAAATCAACGAAACAGTTCAAAATCTGAAGACAGAATTGGAAAAATTAAAGAAAATACAAACGGAAGAAATCATGGAGAGGGAGAACTTAAGAAAGAAAACAGGAATTACAGAGGTAAGCATTACCAAAAGACTGCAGTGGAAGATACAATGGAAGAAATTGATGTATCCATCAGAGAAAATGATAAATCTAAAATATTCCTGACACAAACCATCCAAGAAATCCAAGACAACATGAAAAGACAAAACCTAAAAATAATAGGAATAGGGGAAAAAGAAGATTCCCTCCTCCAAGGCCCAGAAAATATTTTCAACAAAATCATTGAAGAAAATTTCCCCAATTTAAATGAAAGGCCTATACGCATATAAGAGGCCTACAGAAAACCTAATAAATTAGACCAGAAAAGAAAATCCTCCTGCCACATAATAATCAAAATTGTAAGTATACAGAACAAAGAAGAAAATACTAAAAACTGAAAGGGAAAAAGGCCAAGTAACATATAATGGCAAACCCATCAGAATCACACCTGACTTTTCAACAGAGACTATGAAAGCCAGAAGGGCCTGGACAGATATCATGCAGACCCTAAGAGAACACAGATGTCAGCCCAGGCTACTATACCCAGCAAAACTCTCAATAATCATAGATAACGAAAACAAGATATTCAATGACAAAAACAAATATCAACAATGCCAACCCACAAATCCAGCCTTACAGGTACTATAAGGAACAATACAACCCAAGAAAGCTAACTACATTCAGGAAAACACAGGACATAAATAACTTTATTTAGGCAAAACAAAAAGTAGCCAAACACACAAAAACACTACCACAACCAACATCAAAATCAAAGTACCTAAGAGTCACTGGTCATCAATCTCTCTGAACATTAGCGTACTCAACTCTACAAGAAAAGACACAGACTAACAGAATAGATAAGAAAACAAGACCCAACAAACTGTTGCATACAAGAAACACAACTAAGACACAAAGATAGACATTACCTGAGAGTAAAGGACTGGAAGACAGTTTCTCAAGCAAATGGACCCAAGAAACAAGGAGTCATCCTAATATCTAATAAAATAGCCTTTCAACCAAAATTAATCAAAAGAGATGGAAAGGGACACTTCATTCTCATCAAAGGAAAAATCCACCAAGAAGACATCATAATTCTGAACTTCTATGCCCCAAAGAAAAGGGAATACAAAATTGCTAAATAAATAAATAAATAAATGAATAAATAAATAAATAAATAAATAAATAAATAAATGAATAAATGATGCTAATAAAACTGAACCACACATTAATAGTGGGAGACTTCACCATCCCACTTTCAACAAAGGACAGGTCAGCAAAACAAAAATTAAACAAAGAAACAATGACTCTAACAGATGTCATGAATCAAGTGGACCTAACAGACATCTACAGAACCTTTAACCCAAACAAAAAAAAAAATTTATCTTCTTCTCAGCATCTCATGACACCTTTTCCAAAATAGGCCATATAGTTGGTCACAAAGCAAGCCTCAAGAGATACAAGAAGATTGAAATAATCCCTTGTATCCTACGGGACCAACATGGACTAAAGCTGAACCTCAACAAAACCAGAAATAGTATACATGGGTACTGAACAACTTGCTACTAAATGACAGCTGGGTCAGAGGAGAAATAAAGAAATCAAAGACTTCCTAGCATTCAATGAAAATGAAGGCACAACATACCCAAACTTATGGGACACAAGGAAAGCAGTGCTAAGAGGAAAATTTATAGCACTAAGTGTCTGCAAGAAGAAATTCGAGGCATCTCATTCAAGCAACTTAATGGCTCACCTAAAAATCCTAGAAAAAAAACAAGCAGACACACCAAAAAGGAGTAGAATGCTGGAAATAATCAAACTCAGGCTGAAATCAATAAATTAGAAACGAATAAAACAATTTAAAGAATATGAAATCAATAAATCAGAAACAAAACAATTCAAAGAATCAATGAAACCAAAACCTGGTCTTTGAGAAAATCGACAAGATGGACAAACCATTAGCCAAATTAACTAAAAGGCAGAGAGACATTATGCAAACCAATAAAATTAGAAATGAAAAGGGATGCAAGATAACAGACACTGAGGAAATCCAAAATAATCATTAAGCCCCACTTCAAAAGCTTATATGCCACAAAATTTGAAAATCTAAATGAAATGGACAATTTTCTTGATTGATTATATTTATCAAAGCTGAATCGAGACCAGATAAATAAATTAAATAGTCCTATATACCCTAAAGAAATAGAAGCTGTCATCAAAAGTCTCCCATCCAAAAACTAAACAAATAGCCCATTGCCAGATAGTTTCAGTGCAAAATTCTAAGAGACCTTCAAAGAAGAGCTAACACCAATACTCTTCAAACTATTCCACAAAATAGAAGCAGAAGCAGAAGGAACATTACCGAACTCATTCTATGAAACCACAGTCACCTTGAAACCTAAACCTCACAAAGACCCAACAAAGAGAATTTCAGGCCAATCTCTCTTTTGAACATTGATGCAAAAATATTCAACAAAATACTCACTAACTGAATTCAAGAACACATCAAAGATATCATATATAATGACCAAGTAAGCTTCATCCCAAGGGATGCAGGGGTTGTTCAATATATAGAAATCCATCAATGTAATGCATGATAAAAACCAACTGAAAAAAAAAAACAAAACACATGATCATCTCCTTGGATGCTGAAAAAGCATTTGACAAAATCCAACACCCATTCATGTTTAAAGTGCTTGAGAGATCACTTACCTAAACATACTAAAGACAATACAGCAAGGCTATAGCCAAAATCAAATTAAATGGAGATAAACTTATATCATTACCACTGAAATCAGGAACAAGGAAAGGCTGCTCACTCTCTCCATATCTCTTCAACACAGTTCTTGAAGTCCTTGCTAGAGTAATGAGAAAATTAGAGATGATCAACAGGATTGAAATCAAAAAGGAAGAAGCCAAAGTATCACTATTTGCAGATGATATGATAGTATCATATCATCTATGAGTATGAGTGGCTCCAAAAATTCTACCAAGGAACTCCTACAGCTGATAAATACTTTCAGCAAAGTGGCTGGATACAAAATTAACTCAAAAACATCAGCAGCCTTCCAGTATACAAAAGACAAATGGGCTGAGAAAAAAATTAGGGAAACATCAACCTTCACAATAACCACAAAAGACATAAAGTACATTGGTGTCACTCTAACCAAACAAGTCAAAGACTTGTATGAAAAAAACTTTAAGTCTCTGAAGAGAGAAATAGAAGAAGATATCAGAAGATGGAAAGATCTCCCATGCTCATAGCTCGACAGAATTAATATATTAAAAATGGCCATCCTGCCAAAAGCAATTTACAGATTCAATGCAATTCTGATCAAATTACCAACACAATTCTCTATAGACCCTGAAAGAAAAATTCTCAACTTCATATAGAATAACAAGAAAAACAGAATAACTAAAATAATCCTGTACAGTGAAAGATCTTCTGGATGTATCTCCATCTCTGAACTCAAGTTGTACTATAGAGCAACCGTAATAAAAATTGCATGGTACTATCATAGAAACCAACTAGTGGATCAATGGAATAGAATAGAAGACCCAGATATAAACCCACACACTTATGGACACCTGATTTTTGACAAAGATGCCAAATCCATATAATGGAAAAAAGATAGCATTTCAACAAATGGTGCCTATTTAATTAGATAGCTACACGTAAAGAAATGCAAATAGATCCATATTTATCAACATTCACTATACTAAAGTCCAAGTGTAAGAAATATTGCAACATGTTCAGACACACTAAATCTGTTAGAAGAAAAATTGGGGAAGAGCCTTAACCTCATTGGCACAGGAGACAACTTCCTGAACAGAATACCAACAGCACAGTCTCTAAGAGCAACAGTCAATAAATGGGATCTCATGAAACTGAAAATCTTCTGTAAATCAAAGCACACTGTCAACAGAACAAAATGACAGCCTCCAGATTGGGAAAGGAGCTTCACCAACCCTGTATCTGACAGAGGGCTAATATCCAGAATATATAAAGAACTCAAAAAAATTAAACAACAACAAACCAAGTGATCAAGAAAAAAAATGGGGTAGAGAGCTAAACAAAAAATTCTCTATAGAGGAATATTGAATGTTTGAGAAACATTTAAAGAAATGTTCAAGGTCCTTAGTCATCAGGGAAATGCAAATCAAAACGACCCTGTGATTTCATCTTTCACCCATCAGGACAGCTAAGATCAAAAACTCAAATGACAACACATGCTGGAGAGGATGTGGAGAATGGGGAACCCTCTTCCATTGCTGGTGGGAATTTAAACTTGTACAACTACTTTAAAAATCAATCTGGCACTTTCTCAGAAAATTAGGAATAGTACTATCTCAAGATACAGCTATCCCACAACTAGGCATATATCCAAAATATGCTCAAGTATTAAACAAGGACATTTGTTCAACCATATTTGTAGCAGCTCTATTCTTAATAGCTAGAATCTGGAAAACAAGCCAGATGTCCCTCAATTGAGGAATGGATACTGAAATAGTGTTACATTTACACAATGGAATACTACTCAGCAATTAAAAACAAGGAAATCATGAAATTTGCAGGCAAATGGTGGAATCTAGAAAAGATCATCCTGACTGAGGTATCCCAGAAGAAGAAAGACACACATGGCATATTCTCACTTACAAGTGGTTATTAGCCATATAATATAGGATAAACATACTAAAATCTGTACACCTAAAGAAGCTAATCAAGAAGGAGGACCCTGGGTAAGATGATCAATCCTCACTTAGAAAGACCTGGGATGGACATTGAAAGAGGGACAAAACACAGAACACAGCCTACCACAGAGGGCCTCTGAAAGACTCTATCCAGCAGGATATTGAAGCTGTTGATGAGACTTATAGCCAAACTTTGGGCAGAGGGCAGGGAATCTTATTAAAGAAGAGCGAGATAGAAAGACCTGGAGGCAACAGGAGCTCCACAAGGAAAGCAATAGAACTAAAATTCTGGGCACAGGGGTCTTTTCTGAGACTGTTATTACAACCAAGGGCCATGCATGGAGATGACCTAGAATCCCCGCACAGATGTAGCCCATGGCCACTCAGTCTTCAAGTGGGTTTCCCTAGTAAGGGGAACCAAGACTGTCTCTGACAGGAACTCAGTGGCTGGCTCTTTGATCACCTCCCACTGAGGCGGGGGCAGACTTGCCAGGCCAAAGAGGAGGACAATGCAGCCAGTTCTGATAGGTTAGGATCAGAGGGAAGGGGAAGAGGACCTCCCCTATCAGTGGACTGGGAGAGGGGCATGGGAGGAGATGAGGGTGGGAGGGTGAGATTGGGAGGGAATGAGGGAAGGGGCTACCGCTGGGATACAAAGTGAATAAATTATAATAAATAAAAAGAAAATGCTGCTTGGCCTGTACAAGAGGAGCTTTTGTGGGAAAAGCCAAAGAAATACAAACAGGAGAGGGTGCTATATCCATCACTGTTTGTGGCCCTGTGTTTATGAGCATATGACTTTCCCCACTCACTTGCCACCTCCCATGAGGTGTTCTTTTTCTTAACAACCTGTCTCAATTTTTATTTCTAATTGGGTGTTCCTGGTCCATTTCTTTGGCCTCAGACATAAGAACCTGAAAGTTTCATCTTCCAAACTGATTCACAAATATACCAGCTGGAACAATTTATCAGGAGCCCTCCAGATCAGATCAGAAACACACACACACACACACACACACACACACACACACACACACACACACACA
>NW_026590407.1:2929698-2954207 GCF_907164565.1 Psammomys obesus | reverse complement strand
ACACACACACACACACACACACACACACACACACACACACACACACAAAACGCATTGCATTTCACAAATGAGCCCGAATCAAAACCTCAGGAGCATGATTCTTTTAGCTGCTCATCCCATTTTATCTAAGAGAGATATTATTTTTACTGTGGAAGAAAGAGAGGGTGAATAAGGAGAGACTGTGGGCAAATGGGTTAGGGGAGGAGAAAAAGAGGCAAGAAGGAAGGGGAAGATAAATTGAAAAGGGGAGGAAAAGAAACAGAAAAGAAAAGTGAATGTTGTCTTCCTGCTGGAAGCAACTCCAGAATTACTACATCCAATTCACAGAGAGCTTGTGAAATGTAGCCCTACCCAACCAGGAATGTATTCTGTACTATCCAAGGCAACTGTGGAATATTAGGAAGAGCTTCTGCTTGATTTCTATTCTTCTGAATAAAATTGGGTTATGGTGGTTATTAAGCCATGCTTTTCACTTGTTTAAGATATGTAACTTCCATTTGAGTCCTCAGAAACATCCCTCAGAACTGGGACAGATTCAGTATCCAAGCCTTACAGAAGATGAACAAAACTTAGCCAGATAGGCTGGTATTTTTACAGCCTTTGTGTAAATGGTTGAACAAATATTCAAATAAAAGACACAGATTTATGTGATCAATAAAACTGCACAATTTAAATCATATGCTAGATACAGCCAATAACTAGAAGTAGTGTTCAGGAACATAATAAAATCTCTACTGTTTTTTCAAAGTAACATAAGAAAACTATACAAACGTATATACTTTGACTGACATTCGTACTTTGGAATGTAAAATCACTTACTGCAATAGGAAGCTTCTCTGAGCAAGACACTAATCTCTGGGTATAGCAGAATGTCTTTAGGAGTCATTTATTTCTATGTTTTGTTTTGTCTTGTTTTGTTTTAGCAGAACAGTAGTATTTGTTGTTTCCCTTGGCCCACGGCATCTCTACTCTCAAGTTCTTGGTTACTCAAGCAGTGTCAGGCACAGGTTCCATCTTATGGAGTGGACATTAATTCCAACCCGAGAATGGTTGGTTGCTCCCACAATGTTTGTGCCACTATTGCACCAACATATCATACAGACAGGTTACTATTGTAGATTGAGATAGGTTTGTGGGGTTTTTTTCTCCTCTTTTAGCATGCAGAGTAATTTCCAAAACCATAACACTAGCAAGTAGGGATGAAGGCATCTGTTAGTCACCTGTTTGACTTCTTTGTGTTCAATGAGATCTGTAAGGGCTGTCTTCAGTAATAGGACCTTACTATCAGATTGTGGAGAGCAATCAACAGCCTTGACAATAGCCTGTGTTGCTTTTCATGCCCATGGGATCCCTTCGGCCAACAACTTAACTAGGTGTAACCCATTCCTGGCACTGGAGTTTTTACTTGGTGTGAGATGCCTAGCTAAGGCATTTCCTATCCCATTATTTAATGACTCTGTCTAAATTTCTTTCATGCATGTATGTATTTCAATAATATTCTACATTAGTAGTTTTCCATATGAGACCTAAAATGACCCTTAGTGTTAGTTTTCCTCAAATAGTTCCATTCATTCCCCCTCCCACTTTAATCCTCCGGCTCCAGACTCATCCCCTCTCACCATAAATATATATTCTAGTTGCCCTTTCTTGGGATATTGGCATGGTATCATTTGATCAAGGTTAATTGCCATGTGTGTATTCCTGACAATTCTGATGAAGTTGCATGTCTCATGTCCTTGACAAAACCAAGTTCAAAGCACATCAGTCACCATTAGTTCTTTCAGTGAAAACCTATGGAATTTATTTCCAAATGATCATGTAGGAAATCAGTAATTCTTCTCATTATGGTAGTGGTAATCATATTTTAGTGATTGGAGCTTGCAAACTTAACTGATGCCTTAATTTTATCTTCATTAGTTGCAACCAAGCCACCCTTAGATGGCCTTGCAGAAACTTAATTCCACATGTCTCCATACAGTTGATTGTCTTCCAGAGTCTGAAAGTGAGCAAGAGTGGAAGACCCTTGAGCTAGGACTAGCTAGATCAACTCACTGCCCAGCATCTTACTGAGTTTAGGGTCTTTAAAAAAGTATGTACAGAACAAGATAATTTGAACACAGGGAACTTCCCAGAAAATCATACTCCAACCAAGGACTATTCGTGGAGATGACCTGGAACCCCTGCACAGGTGTAGCCCATGGCAGTTCAGTGTCCAAGTGGTTTACATATTAATGGGAAGAGGGACTGCCTCTGACAGAATCTGATTGGCCTGCTCGTTGATCACTTCCCCCTGAGGGGGGAGCAGCCTTACCAGGCCACAGAAGAGGACAATGCAGCCACTTTTGATGAGAACTGATAGACTAAGATCAGAAAGAAGAGGAGAACCTCCCCTATCAGTGGACTTGGAGAGTGGCATGCATGCAGAAAGGGGAGGGAGGGTGGGATCGGGAGGGGAGGAGGGAGGGGCTTATGGGGGGATACAAAATGAATAAAGTGTAATTAATAAAAAATTTAAAATAAAGTATGTACAAAAAAAACCAACTATGTACATTGATGTGAGAATATTGGAGTTACAGACAGTTATAAGCTGCCATGTGGGTGCTGGGAATTGAACACTCATCCTTTGGAAGAGCAGACAGGGCTCTTTTAACCACTGAGCCATCTCTCCAACACCCAGTTTTAAGGTTTTAACTATTACATGGGCTTGTTAGGTACATATTTTATGTATTAGAGGAGACTTGAATGCTCTTAAGTAAGAACTGCTCCCATATAATCAGCATCTGACAATATCAGGAACGGAAATACTTTGAACTTTGATTACTCATGGAGAAAAAAACCCAGGGGATGTGATCTAATTTTTTTTTCTTGTCTTGTGACAGTTGTGGTCAGGGAAGCAAGGTTTTCTGAACAGTCTGAAACATCATAAAATGATTTTCTAGCAGAAGACTAGAGGGAAATAAAGCAAAAACCATGCCCCCTCCCTCTTCCAAATGGCTTATAGATCACCTGGGCATGAAAATATCCTTCTGGGCATGAAAATATCCTTCTGGGCAAGATATCAGTCCCAGAAATTTCAAGAATGGTACAAAATCTACCTAAAATATAGGTCGACACCCTGGTTTCTTTGGCCATTAAAACTTCATGGCATCTTCACAGGTGAGCCTTGATGTTATAACCACACTCTTGATGTCAGACTCTCTGACCCATCTACCTTTCCAATTGTACTTCTGTGGTTCACGTGACCGTACAGTTAAATCTCCTCCTTGCCCTTACCTTATGGCCATGATCTGAACTCTGTGAGATCGCTCCTGTTTTCTTGCCTATAGCTTGACATTCCACGTAGAAGACAGACTCTTTTCTATTCAGGGGAATTTTCTCTACTCTCAGGCCTCAAAGGTCTTGTTGTTCACCTCCTCCCCATCTGTTCTTTAAAGTAACCATTAATTTGCTCTATCAAAGGAATTCTCTTAATTATATTCTTCCAGGGGATCACAGAGCATTCTCTTTACCCTTAAGTGAACTCAAGTGCTGAAGCATTTTCCAGCAGGTTCCGACCTAAGGCCACCAGTGCTCCCAGTAGAACTCATGGCCACCTAAACTGCTGGAAACAACGCCAGGGCTCAGATGGTAAGAGATCAGATGATATATCCAAGAATATCTAGGCAGCAAAAATTGTTGTTGAATGATAAGAGAGAGACAGAGACACACAGAGAGAGATTGAGAAAGAGATGTGTCCTTTCTCAGAGCCTGCAGCATGAGCCATGAGTAATTGCCAAAGAAACAGCACTGAGATTTCACTGGAGACATTTATTCCTGTCACTTTCCAAAAAGCATACTATGTAAGCAGCAGAGAAGTGTATGCATGTGCTCATTTGTGTGTGTGTGTGTGTGTGTGTGTGTGTGTATGTGTGTGCATGCGCAGAGATGCGTGTGTGTATATAGGTATGTGATCATGTGTAAACACTGTCCAAAACATGCCTGTTAGTATGAGTCTCTGGCATGTTAGGGCTTCTCTCTTTGTGGGTGAGTCATGGGGAAACAGAAGACACTATTCAAACAGTTATAGATGAAGTCCAAAGATCCTCTTTGAAGCTACAGGCCACTCACATTAGTGACAGGTGTACAGGTACCAAGATCTTAGATGCAGATTGTGGTCTAGTCAGGGATGTAACTTTCAATCTTGGGTTAACAGCAGCAGTAGGACCTCCCTGGTGACATAGTTATCATACAACAGCCTACACTTTCTTAGAGCTCAGAGCTTGGTCTGCAATAGTGGGTCCATGAATCCTGCTCTGCATTATTATTTCAAAGAAGAGAAAAACACAAGTGGAGAGTCTAGCTGCTTGAAGGACTTTGAGGAAGCCTGACTGTTGGAGAAGTAAGCAGTCAGGATGCCAAATTTATGTAGTGCATCCTACCCAAAAGGTTAGTGACTTGGCACGTGGTTTTATGGGTGCTAATCAAACTAGCGCAGCACCATTAAGGTACTTGCTTGGTGTGTACTCTTTGGCACAGGCATGTTTTGTGCTTGCAGTTTTTCTACCTCAGTCTTCAGGGTATCTGGTATTAGATTTGTACATATCACAATACCTGAAATTTTAAATAACTGGACTCAGGAATAAAATCCAGGTACTTGCAGATGTGAAGCAAGTGCTTTACCACTGGCCTACATCAAAAACCCTGATGTGACCTTCTAATTTGAAGAATGAAATTTTATTTATGAAGGACAGGTCATGGTCCTTTCAATGGTTATGTAGTAGCCTAGATGTCCTCTCTAGACTCTCTTGTCTCCAAATGATTAGTAATTTCATTTTTGTGTGTGGGTGCCCATAATCCCTGGGCCAGATGGAGAGTAACAGTGGAGAGCAAACTGTGCCTTGTGTGTATTCCCATACATGCCCTGGTCTCATATACATTGGACCTTCCCTCCCTAATCTGCTGGTGATTGCTGGAGGAGACTGTGGCACTTGTCTCCTGGCCTCACTGTGATTTGTTCATTGGCTTCATAGTCCTGAATATAGTGCCTTAAGGTTTACAGTGGACAATGGTAACATGTGGTGAAGGTTCTTATTCAGAGCTGGCAAGGTTGTAGGAAGTCCAGCAAAGGCTGGGTGTGCACATGGCCTGAGCCCTCACCTTCTCCTTGCCTTTTGGTATAAGAGTATTGAGGTCTCACACCCTGGTGGGTACTGGAAAGCAACAACTTCTCCCATCCTGGAGGAATCCATGCTGCCCTCTGTGTCCTGCAGAAATAAGCTAAGGCATCCCAGCTGGTGCCTCTCACACCTCCTATACTCAATTAATATAAATTAATATGCTTACATAACAGGAAGAAGGACACAGTACTTCTTGGCCAGCCTGAGTCCCAGAGCTTCCCTTGTTGCAGCATCATCTACCTTGTCCATTTAAGTTTTATGTGTAACTAAGGCACAGTTACTCTGCTCCATACAGATTTTTTTTCAGTCACATACTACCAAGATTGTGTCCATTCCACTGAAGACAAAGGCCACGAACTCAGCTTTGTGAGCACTGAGAACTCAGCACTTGTAATCCCAGAACCCTGAGTTCAGTCAGGTATCTGGCCAGAGGATGGTCCAGAATCCTGAGCACAGCTGCTCCCAGGACAAGGACAGAAGGAGTTCTGAAGAGAGTATCCCTTGGGCACTTAACCCTGAGGTGACTCACCCTGTGGAGCTGGCTTCAGGCAGAAGGGGTCCAAAGCCATGTGGGACATTCCAAGAAGTCCTTCAGAGCAAGCTCTGAAGGGCTTTTTCAAACTGTAAACATAAGAAACATCACTGTTAGCCTGAATGCTAACCAGAGCAGACAAGGTAAGCCTCTCTTCAGGAACCACACATGAGGACCTCACAGAGCCAGCTCTGACCAGGACCTATTTCCCAGCCAGTTCACCAGTTCCCTAATTCTCATCTTCTTACCCTTTCCATGCCCCTTGCCCTCTTCCTGCGCCACCTCCAGAAAGAACTTTTGTTTCTGGCTCCCAGGTCATCAACAAAGTAGCATTCCAATGGCTATCTCCCCCAGTTGGGAAGAGGGAAATCACATCTCATGTTCTAATGTGACTAGATGAACAGAGAAACCCAAACAGTAGCAATCAAGTCCTCCTTGGGACGTGGTTTTCCTTTGCTGAAGTTGTCTCTTGTTGGCTACCAAAGAGAACTGATCACTAACAGATCTCTGTGGGGGTTCCCTGACCAAGATAGCTTAGCGAGAAATGTAAGTCATCCCAACTCCTTTTTCTATATGCCCATTGCTATTGGTACAGTGAATCCATGGCAAGGAGGAAATTCTGTATCATTCAGTTGATCCACTGTTAAAGCAGCTCTCCTCCTCCTTTTCATCCTCTTTCTCCTCAGTTAAGTACTGACATGCCCTAGGACATGCTAGACTCTGCCTAGAGAATCCTTACCTTTGATGCAAAGGTTATCACATTCTTTTTTATTTATTTCTCTTTCTGGCCTGGAAACAACTAGAATAATTTGTGTCCTTCTTTAAGGTTCATTTGTATCCTTCAGGTTTTAATCTGTTGTGGTTCTTGACAAGAGGGGCATTGACTACATTTAAAGGAATAAGCCTGTGGTAGTGAATGTGGTGGATCATTCTTTGGTTACTGCTCACCCACGCCTACCAATACTACAGCCATTCTACTGAAGACAAGAGCATCATTGGGTGCTGGGATGCTCTAAACTCCAGAGCTAGCCCTCTGCAGTGCCAATCTAGTGTCCATGACTCTATGGTGTAGGTGTTTTGAGTTTATAGGTGTAGGTGCTTATAGAGTTTGAAAGATGCTGAAATCTCTGGATGGTCTGAACTGCCAGCCATCTATCTGGCTGTACTTGGAGAAAGCAGAACGTTGCCCTTCAGGATTGGTTCTGGATAAGGGACATGGGCAGTTTTTTTTTTTTTTGCTCAGAACCAAGTCATCCTCTGCTCCCACTTCTTTAATTGTGTGAGTGTTTGTATGTTGTGTGTATCTGGGCTGTATTTGCTTGTGTAAGCAAGGGTTCCATGAGAATAAATGTGGAAGCTAGAGAAGGATGTCGGTTGTCTTCCTGCATCACTCTCCATGCTATCTTTTGAGGCAGGCTCATTCGCTGAATCAGCATTTAAGTTGGGCTGTCTGGCCAGCAAACTTCCAAGATGTGCCTATCTCTCCTTGCACAAATGTTGAGGTCACAGGTATCCACTGCTATGCCTAAATTTTATGTAGATGTTTAGGATTTTAAATTATGCCTTCTTGCTTCCACAGCAAGCACTCTTACCCACTGAGCCCTCTTCCCACCATGCTCAACTCTTTTTAAGGATTTTCCCTAGGTTCCGAAGTAGGAACCCCATGGAGCACAGTGAACATATGGGTTGAAACTCATGGCCAACTGGGGCCACATAAGCAGCAAGAGCTGTGTCTCATCATACCCAGGGCTTAAGCCCTGGACATATCCTTGGCATACCAGCACAAGTGGTTGTTATTGCTGCTACCAAGACAAATGGGCAAACTTTAGGAAGCAGCAGACAAGAGCTGGGTCTTCTGAGTAATCAGAGGTTGAAGGGTAGGGAAAACTGGCTTCTGGGGTCACAGTGTGACTAGAGCAGGCAGACAGTGGAGATTGCAGTCCCCATTCATCTAGAAGTCTCTTTAGGAGCCATGATTGAAGATGGAGAGCTCCAGAGACAGTCTGGTGATTACTCCAGTCCAGGTAATAAGGATCTTGACTCTGGGCCTACTCTTCTCCATTTTCCCTGCCAGATGATCATGAGAGAGAGGTGGAGTTGACACCCCTCAGAGACTCTTGACTGTGGCCCATGAGGCTTGCTGCTCTATTTGTCGGAGACTCTGGGTGTTTCTGCTGTGGTTACTGTGTGTGTGAATCTAGAGAGACTGCAGGTGTTTAGGAGCCTGAGTTTGAACGTCTAGTTCCTTGCCTTTCCAGATGATTCCCTGTGAGGATGATGGTGAGCCAGATGGCCAAGAAAGACGGATAAGACAGGACTCTGATCTGTGTTTGCCACCCCTCGGAGCTGTCTGTACAGGATGCGACTCACTTTAACTTCCACATACAGCATGTCTTACATCTGGAATTTTCTCAGGAAGATGAACTTGATACCAGTTGGCTGAGTCACTTACATATGGCCCTTTCCCATTCCCAATTGCTTTGGCTCCAATAGAAGTTCCAAATCATCACTACCTAGGGTCACCCTGGCCAGTCTCTGACCACATGCCCCCACTAAAGGACTGCCGGCTCAGGCTCAGGTGGACCCCTATGCCTGGTACCACATGGGCCATTGTGGTGCTGGTGACCCCCCAGTGGGCCAATTTTGTGCATGTTCACATCCTGAAACATCCTAAATGGCCTGTCTTATTTAACTAAAGTATTTTTAGATCTGATCCCCTGGTGATGCTTCATTTACAGCTGAGAATCCCGAGTGAACATGCACCCCAGATCTGAGATTTCCTTCTGCACCTGAACTTCCAGGTGTGTGGGAAACAGAAGTTCTTTCTCAAGCTGTGGACAATTGCTTGCCTGTCAAGCTGCTTTGTTATATTCAGAGACAAACATGTTTTAGCCTTTACCTTGAAGCAGAAATAAGTGGGAGGTTTTGCCAAGTTTCTTCAACTTGTCTGTGAGACCTTGAACCATGTCTGCTAAACAGGAATGTGGTCTTTGAAAGCAAGCTTGACTGTCCTTGTACCGAGGTGAACTGTTTTGCTTTGTCTTTAAAAAGGAGCTGTGGATTAAAGCTTGGTGCTTTCAGTACTTACTTATAGTCTTCCTGAAAATATCCTAAGTTTTCTGTCTCTTTCTTTTAACATGTAATTTCTCAATCTCCACTTTCTCTGTCATGTCCTGAATTACCTATGGCAAGTTCTGTCACAGGTGAGCCTTCCTTGTGCCCCTAGCCCCTCACTCAGGCTTTGCTAATACATTTACACTTCACCCTATCACCCAGATAGGTGGAAATGCTCTTTGATATGAAAATGAACTTTGAGATGGAAATGCACTTATTTTACCAATTGGGGCTGCTTGTTCATTCAAATGAAGGGTGTCAGTTGTTCGGATCAAGACACAGTCCTAGGTACACATGAAGGACTGTGCTTGCAGTTCTTAAAGCAGTCCTTCGTGCAAAGGAAGGGTGGTTTGAATGATTCACAGGCCCATTGCTTACCTATCCTGGCAAGTACTCCCCCTGTGACCTGGGTGAAAATAGTTTCAGATTCTTCTAGATTTCTGCAAGGCTTCTATTAGCAAAGTTACAGTGCAAGCTGTCTTGAAACAGCCCTTGGCGTAACATTCCCTTCTAGTGACAGAGTTATATTTTTACAACAAGCAGCTCTATTTGCTGTATAAATTCCTCAGGGTGTTTGTGCATTGTTCAGTGGAACCCATGCTGACATGAAGGCAGTCTTGCTGGCTGTTTTGGCTATCATCCCTTCACTGAAGACAGCCAGAACATAAAGGGAAAATCTAACAGCCTCTAGTTAGGAAGCCAAAGTTCCCTGCCTTCTTATAGATTGACATATTTGAAGGAAAAGGACATATTTGATAAAGGGAATGCTTACAATGAACCTGTCATTGATGTTAGCTGCCATTTAAACATTTGGCTAACTCCTGGACCAGTTACCAGGATTAATTGGTGCCCTCAAATAACTGAGTGGGGACGGAAGACTGACAGCACAACTATTATATATATATATATATATATATATATATATATATAACAAAATATATTATATATTTATATACATATAAATATATATTATATATATATAAATATATATAACAAAATTTACTTTTCTCTTCATAGTTCTGAACTGATTGTATTAATCAAAAACTCATATACAAAAGTATCAATATCCAATGGGGTCATTTTTGGAGACATGGCCACTATGGCTCTGATTACCTTTATATGAGGTCATTAAGGTCAGACGCTGATCTGTTGGGGTCATTGTTTATAGTTAATAGGATATTGGGATCCCTCATTCCACACCTGCCCTCCTGCCCTACTAAGTGAGAACACAGTAAGAAGGTAAGAAGATGGTCATTTGTAATCCAGGAAGACAGAGACTATATACATCACCATAATTTTGCTTATTCCAAGGTGTGGGGTAGAAATAAGAGGAATGTAACTGTATGACTTCTGTCCATTTGGTTCTGTCTTCTTTCATGGGCTATCTAAGATGTTATAGCCTGAAGCAATGTCTCTTTTTGGGGCATTCTTCAGTGATGTTCAATGGAGGGAGTGGCCACAGGCTATACAGATCTGTTCATACACTGCAGGATATTCACCTTTTGACTAGTGTAAGTAAGCCTTCTATAACAGATGTTCCATACTTCAAGGAAACTTGTCATTTTTTTTCAGGGTTCATGTTAATTCACTTCATTTTAGTGGGATGTCTGAGGGTAGATTGGGCCCACACAAATTGAAGAGTAGGACATTGCTCAGAAAAGCATATGCTGTCATCTGTGTTCTCCTGGTTCCTGGTCTATAGATGATCCTGTACTCAGAGTAACCTGACCCTGCTACACCTCAAAGATTCCTCGTGCTGCTTTGTATCCTGTCTGTCATTGTGGTGTGTTAATGACAGTGACCACAACACTGAATACCGGATCACCTTAGAGACCTATGCCTGCAGCCTGCCTTGCTCAGAGGTCCACATACATGCCCTGAAAATGGAAGAAAAGTTGCACTGTCTCCAGTCTATTATATACTCCATGGTGTAGTTGAGAAGTGGATATGGCCGTGTAGCTAATTTAGGTTTTTATCACTGTGATAGAACTCCATGGCCAAAACCAGTTTGGGGTGGAAAGGGTTTATTTCAACTTACACTTCCTGGTTCTTCAATGATGGGTAATAGTGCATCTTTGAAGAAGTCAGGACAGGCACTCAAGCAAAGCAGGAACCTGAAGGCAGGAATCTGGAGGCAGGAAACAAAGCAGAGGCAGTGGACAAATGATGCTCACTGGCTTGATCAGTCTGTTTTCTGCTAAAACCCATGACCCTCTAGTTATGGATAGAAACACCCACAGTGGACTGGGCAGCCCTCCCATGTCAGTCATTAATGAAGAACATATTGCACAGTATTGCCTAAAGCCTGATCTTATGGAAGCATCTTCTCAATTGAAATTCTTTCATCTCTGATGATTCTAGCTTGTGTCATGATATCAGAAATTAATCAGACAACAATGAAACAGAATAATTGAACTTTCTGTGTAGGGTCAGCACAATAAGGTGCTTTAATTTGCAGCTTCCTGTGTCTTCACCTCACATGAAGCTATGAGGCCTGGAAGGACACCCCTGAATGGGCCACTGTGAAAACAGGCAGTAGAGAAAATAAGGAAAGTTTTGGCAGTGGCGATCCATGCCTTGAATCCTAACACTTGGGATGCATAGGCAAGCAGAACTCTGAGTTTGAGGCCAGCCTGCCCTGCAATGCAAGTTCCAGGACAGCTAGCACTACACAAAGAAAGAGGGGGTGAAGGAAAGAAAGAAGGAAGGAAGGAAGGAAGAAAGGAAGGAAGAAAAATAAAGGAAAACAGGTTTTATCATATTTGGGACAGTGAGGGTGTCACAAAATGTTGGGAAAATAAGAATGTCACATAGACCAGGATATACCTCTTTGATCTTTGTAGACAAGATCTTTGCTCCTGTAAGGCTGAACACAGCCAGATGGTCCACATTATATGTAACACAGTCCACATCCCAAAAAGTTCCTTGAAAGCACAGGTCCCTGTGAACAATGAGACTCTGTCCTCCCTGTTTGGAAGACATCTGGTCTTTTGTACTGTGCTCCTTCAAATATGCAGATTCTGGACCAGAGGCTTACAGTGTCAAGCATGGAACATTTGCCACTTGCCTGAAGGAGGCCCTAACAGGAAGTGGCATTGGTATCACTGAATGACCCTCCCCTGTCCTTACCATTGTCCCAGGTGGGCATGAGTGCTGCTGACAGTGTTCACTTGTCACTGTTCCCTAACACACAACTCAATTTAGGGGATAAAAAGATAGTGGACTTAGAGCTGATGTCTTCAGGGATAATGAACACAGCTGGCAGGTAGAAGAGTAGATTCATAGGGGGTCACAGGAAGGATCTCAGGACACAGATGCAGACATCTGGGTATAGCTACACTACCTGGTTACAGCATTTAGTGTACCTGAAGTTCCAGTTGAGAGCCTCTCTGGCACCATTGCTTCTGTGGTGGTGGATGCTTCAACTCCAGGTAAGCACAGCTGGCCCTCTGAATTCTCACATGAGAATCCCTGGTGTGCCTGGTCTCCTAAGGGGGAATCCCTGGTGTACTGCACCTCCACAGTAGACTCAAGATGCTCCTTCCTTTGAGTAAGAACTTTGTATCCCCTGGTACTTACAGATTAAGTCTTCCGAGTTAGTCTGAATTTCCAGATAAGACCTTCAGTTCTGTGCAGACCCAAGCTAGGCCCCCACCTACATCTTTAAGATGAGCAGCAGGGCTTCCCAGATCCAAGATGGCTGCACCAGGAGGACACTGTGTCTGAGAAGCAGGACAGCAATGTTGGTACAGCGACCAAGAGACTGAAGTCTGGGCCCTAAAACAGGAAGTCGTGTTTCCCAGGTGAGAGGAAACTCCACGGTGTGGGAATCAGTTGGGTCCACTCTCAGGTCACCCAGCCAAAACCCAGAAGACATCCCAAGTAGTGCGGGCACTCGGTTGCCAGACCAGGGGTGTCCTGATCACATTCCCAGGCAGAATGGTGGGCACAAAAACACCAGAGACTGGGAGTCCCAGTCATGAGAAAAGCCCACAGGGAAGGAAGCAAATGGGGACTGAGTCCAGGTCGCCCAGTTTATCTCTGGAAAAGTTCCCGAAGACTGGCAGGCACACACCGCCAGCCCAGAGACCTGCTGTACTCAACTATCCATCATAGACAGAACTGTGCGCCCCAGGGCATCAGAGACTGGGAGTCCTTGTCTGGAGAAAACCCCAAAGGGAGAGAAACAGCTTAGAGCACTCAGCCAACCCCCCCCCCCACACACACACACACCAGCACATGGAAAAATTCTCGGGAAAAGGTCTCGGGTTCCTGCCCAGTCACTAGCTTGGAAACACCACCCACCAGTACCTGCGTGCTCTACGCACCACCCCAAACACCACAGACTGGACCTTTCTGTTGAGAGAAAACCCCACCATGGGGGAAACATCTGGTCCTACCTCAGGACACCTAGCTCCAGAAAAGTTTCTGGCTACCCACAGGATCCTGTGCTATCTAGCCTCCAGCTGCACTCATGAGAGCGGAGCTCACCTGCCACTGACTACCGCTTCGGTACTGGGACACAAAGCCCCAACCTCAGACCTACAGAAGCCTGGGATCCCCGAGATCAACCCACAGATACTGCTACAAGGGGCAACCAGTTATCCCTAACAAAACTGACCAAACCACGGGACACATGGGTTACAGCAGCAGCTCATTAAATTTACAGCAAGAAGCCCAGAAGCAGGGCAGCTGTCTCCAGGAATTCTCCAGGTGGGATGAGAGCCCTCTTGACTAACAAGGACCACAGTTACCACTCAGGTCTGTATGCCTGAGGTGAGCTGTGGCAATTTCTGAAGAACACCGGGCATTCAGTGACAATACCCAAAAAGCTGAGAAGGCTTCCTTCAGGAAAAATTTTCTTCCTGGCAAGGGGATTCTCTCCACCAAAGGATTCCAGGAACCACTAGAAACTAACACCAATGGGTAGAGGCCAGCATAAAAGCTCAACCAACAAAAGACAGGGCAATATGGTGTCTCCAGAACCCAGTAATCTAGGGGTAAGCAGCCCTAGACATCCCAGCATAATTGAAATTCAAGAAGATGACCTAATAGCTATGCTTATGAACAGGATAATAGAGGAAACAAATAAAATGAGTAAAGAACTAGAGGAAGATAAAGTAAAAAAGATTATGGCCATCCTTACAGAAATAGAGGAAGATGAAGGCAAACAGATTATGGCCATCTGTAAAGAAATACAGGAAGTTGCAGCCAAACAGTTTGTGGCCTTTAGAGGGGAAATACTTAAATCACTGAAAGAAAAGAAACAGAGGATTGTTCAAACAGACAGCTGAAGGAAAAACAGGAAAATACAGTGAGACAGGTGACAGAAATCAACAACACGGCTCAAGATCTGAAGATAAAATTGGAAAAATTAAAGAAACCGCAAATGGTGGAAATTGTGGAGAGAAAGAACTTAGGGAAGAAAACAGGAAATACAGAGGTAAGCATAACCAATAGGCTACAAGAGATGGAAGAAAGAATCTCAGGTGTGGAAATACAATGTGAAATACAATGATGTATCCGTCAAAGAAAATGTTAAATCTAAAAAATTCCTGACACAGAGTGTCCAAGAACTCCAAGACAACATGAAAAGACAAAACCTAACAAAAATAGGAAAAGTGGAAAAAGAAGATTCCCTCCTCCAAGGCCCAGAAAATATTTTCAACAAAATCATTGAAGAAAATTTCCCCAACTTAAAGGAGAGGCCTATGAGAATACAGGAGGTCTACAGAACACCCAATAAATTAGACCAGAAAAGAAAATCCTCCCACCACATTAATAATCAAAATTGTAAGTATACAGAACAAAGAAAAAATGCTAAAAGCTGCAAGGGAAAAAGGCCACGTAACATATAATGGCAAACCCATTAGAATCACACCTGAATTTTCAACAGAGACTATGAAAGCCAAAAGGTCCTGGACGGATATCATGTAGGCCCTAAAAGAACACAGATGTCAGCCCGGGCTATTATACTCAGCAAAACTCTCAGTCCTCATAGACAGAGAAAACAAGATTTTCAAGGACAAAAACAAATTTCAAAATTACCTACACACAAATCCAGCATTACAGAAGACACTAGAAGGAAAAATACAACCCAAGAAAACTAACTACTTTCAAGAAAACACAGGAAATAAATAACCTCACTACAGCAAAACAAAAAGTAACCAAGTACACAAACACATTACCACAGCCAACATCAAAATCAAAGGATTTAACAGCCACTGGTCATTAATCTCTCTCAACATCAATGGACTCATCTCTCCAATAAAAAGACACAGACTAACAGAATGGATGTGTAAAGAAGACCCAACAATCTATTGCATACAAGAAACACACCTAAGTCACAAAGATAGACATTACCTGAGAATAAAGGGCTGGAAGACAGTTTTCCAAATAAATGGACTCAAGAAGCAAGCAGGAGTAGTCATTTTAATATCTTAACAGACTTTCAACCAAAATTAATCAAAAGAGATGGGGAAGGACACTTCATACTCATCAAGGGAAAATTCCACCAGGAAGACATCACAATCCTGAGCATCTATGCCCAAAATACAAGGTCACACACATATATAAAAGAAACATTGATAAAACCTAAACGACATCTAGATACCCAAACATTAATAGTGGCAGACTGCAACACCCCACTCTCAACAAAGGACAGGTGAACAAAACAGAAATTAAACAAAGAAACAATGTCTCTAAGAGAAGTCATGAATCAAATGGACCTAACAGACATCTACAGACATCTACACCCAAACACAAAAGAATTTACCTTCTTCTCAGCACCTCATGGAACCTTCTCCAAAATAGACCATATAGTGGGTCACAAAGCAAGCCTCAAGAGATACAAGAAGATTGACATAATCCCTTGTATCCTATCTGATCACCATGGAATAAAGCTGGACCTCAACACAACAGAAATAGCAAAAGCCTATGCACACATGGAAACTGAACAACTCGCTACTCAATGAGAGCTGTGTCAGGAAAGAAATAAGGAAAGAAATTAAAGTCTTCCTAGAATTCAATGAAAATTAAGGCACAACATACCCAAACTTGAGGGACACAATGAAAGCAGTGCTAAGAGGAAAGTTCATAGCACTAAGTGCTTTCAAGAAGAAATTCGAGACAGCTCATTCAAGCAGCTTAATGGCTCACTTAAAAAACCTAGAAAAAGAAGAAGCAGACACACCAAAAAGGAGTAGACGGCTGGAAATAATCAAACTCAGGGCTGAAATCAATCAATTAGAAAACAAACAAAACAATTCAAAGAATCAATGAAACCAAGAGCTAGTTCATGGAGAAAATCAAGAAGATAGACAAACCCTTAACCAAACTAACTAAGAGACAGAAAGACACTCTTCAAATTAACAAAATCAGAAATGAAAAGGGAGACATAACAACAGACTCTGAGGAAATCCAAACAATCATTAGGACTTACTTCAAAAGTCTATATGCCACAAATTTAAAAATCTAAATGAAATGGACAATTTTCTGGATCGATTCCACTTACCAAAGCTGAATCAAGACCAGGTAAATCAAATAAATAGTCCTATATCCCCTAAGGAAATAGAAGCAGTCATCAAAAGTCTCCCATCCAAAAAGAGCTCAGGACCAGATGGTTTCAGCACAGAATTCTACCAGACCTTCTAAGAAGAACTAGTTCCAGTTCTCTTCAAACTATTCTACAAAATAGAAACAGAAGAAACACTATCAAACTCATTCTATGAAGCCACAGTCACCTTGTTACCTAAACCTCACAAAGACCCAACAAAGAAAGAGACTTTCAGGCCAATCTCCCTTATGAACATTGATGTAAAAATACTCAATAAAATACTTGCAAACCAAATCCAAGAACACATCAAAGATATCATCCACTATGACCAAGTAGGCTTCATCCCAGGTATGCAGGGGTGGTTCAATATATGGAAAACCATCAATGTGATCCACCGTATTAACAAACTGAAAGGAAAAAACCACATGATAATCTCCTTAGATGCTGAAAAAGTATTTGACAAAAATCCAACATCCATTCATGTTTAAAGTATTAGAGAGATCAGGGATACAAGGCACATACTTAAGCACAGTAAAGGAAATAAACAGCAAGCCTATAGCCAATATCAAACTAAACGGAGAGAAATTTAAAGCAATCCTACTGAAATCAGGGACAAGGCAAGGCTGCCCACTCTCTTCATATCTCTGCTACATAGTTCTGGAAGTCCTTGCTAATGCAATAAGACAATTGAAGGAGATCAAGGGGATACAAATTTGAAAGGGAGAAGTCAAACTATCACTATTTGCAGATGATATGATAGTATACCCGAGTGACCCCAAAAATTCTACCAGGGAATTCTTACTGCTGATAAACACCTTAAGCAAAGTAGCTGGATACAAAATTAACTCAAAAAAATCAGTAGCCCACCTGTACACAAAAGACAAATGGGCTGAGAAAGAAATTAGGGAAACAACACCCTTCACAATAGCCACAAAAGACATAAAGTACCTTGGTGTCACTCTTACCAAGCAAGTCAAAGACTTCTATGTCTCTGAAGAAAGAATTAGAAGAAGATATCAGAAGATGGTAAGATCACCCATGCTCAACATAGTAAAAATTCCCATCTTACCAAAAGTAATCTACAGATTCAATGCAATTCCCATCAAATTGCCAACACAATTCTTTATAAACCGTGAAAGAAAAATTCTCACCTTCATATGGAATAACAAGAAAACCAGAATTGTTAAAACAATCCTGTACAATAAAAGATCTTCTGGAGGTATCTCCATCCCTGATCTCAAGCTGTCCTATAGAGCAACAGTAATAAAAACTGCATGGTACTGGCATAGAAACAAAATGGTGGATCAAGGGAACTGAACAGAGGACCCAGAAATAAACCCACACACTTATGGACAGCTGGTTTTTGACAAAGATGCCAAAACCATACAATGGCAAAAAGATACCATCTTCAACAAATGGTGCTGGTCTAACTGGATGTCTACATGTAGAAAAAATGCAAATAGGTCCATAGTTATAACCCTCCACAAAACTAAAATCCACGTGGATCAAAGACCTCAACATAAAACCAGACACATTAAATCGGTTAGAAGAAAAATTGGGGCAGATCCTTGAACTCATTGGCACAGGAGACAACTTCCTGAACAGAACACCAACATCACAGGCTCTAAGAGCAACAATCAGTAAATGGGATCTCATGAAACTGAAAAGCTTCTGTAAAATAAAGGATACTGTCTTCAGAAGAAAAAAAAAAAAGACTGCCTACAGATTTGGAAAGGATCTTCATCAACCCTATATCTGACAGATGGCTATTTTCCAGTATATACAAGAACTCAAAAAGTTAAACAGCAATGAATCAAGTAATCCAATTAAAAAATGGGGTACAGATCTAAACAGAGAATTCTCAATAGAGGAATATAGAATGGCAGAGAAACACTTAAAGAAATGTTCAAGGTCCTTAGTCATCAGGGAAATGCAAGTCAAAATGACCCTGAGATTTCACCTTACACCCATCAGAGTGTCTAATATGAATAACTCAAGTGACAACACATGCTGGAGAGGATGTGGAGAAGGGGGAACCCTCCTCCACTGCTGGTGGGAATGTAAACTTATACAATCACTTTGGAAATCAATATGGTGCTTTCTCAGACAATTAGGAATAGCGCTTCCTCAAGATCCAGCTATACTACCCCTAGGCATATATCCAAACTATGCTCAAGTATACAACAAGGACATCTCAACCATGTTTGTAGCAGCTTTATTTGTAATAGCCAGAAGCTGGAGACAGCCCTGATGCCCCTCAGTTGAGGAATGAATACAGAAATTATAATACATTTACATAATTGAATATTACTCAGCGATAAAAAAACAAGGAAATCATGAAATTTGCAGGTAATTTGTGAGAACTAGAAAAAATCATCCTGAATGAGGTATCCCAGAAGCAGAAAGACACACAGGATATATACTCAGTCATAAGTGGATATTAGACATATAACATAGGATAAACATACTAAAATCTGTACAGCTAAGGAAGCTAATCAGGAAGGAGGACTCTGACTAAGATGCTCAATCCTCATGCAGAAAGGCAAATAGGATGAACATCGTAGGAGGGAGTAAACAGGCAACAGGACAGGAGCCTACCACAGAGGGCCTCTGAAAGGCTCTACCCTGCAGGATATCGAGGCAGATGTTGAGACTCATAGCCAAACTTTGGGCAGAATACAGGGAATCTTATGAAAGATAGTAAGACCTGGAGAGGACAGCAGCTCCACAAGGACAGCAACAGATCCTAAAAGTCTGGGCAGAGGGGTCTTTTCTTCAACTGATACTCCAGCCAGGGATCACTCATGGAGATTGCCTGGAACCCCTGCACAGAGGTAGCCTATGGCAGTTCAGTATCCAAGTGGCCTCCATAGTAATGGGGACAGGGACTGTCTCTGAGATGAACTGATTGGCCTGCTCTTTGATCACCTCCCCCTGTGGGGGTGTAGCCTTACCAGGCCACATGACAATGCAGCCACTCCTGATGAGACCTGATTGACTTGGATCAGAGCGAATGGGAGGAGGACCTCCCATTTCAGTGGACTGGGAGAGGGACACTACGCGGGTGGGGAAGAGGGAGGGTGGGGTTGGGAGTGGAGGAGGGAGGGAGGTACAGTAAGCAGGAACCTGACAAACCGGTTATCAGGCATTTGTGAAGACACCCAGACCACCTGGAATTACTTGCGCATGCCCTGGGTCACCCTATAAGAACTCTTGGAGCCCCCCTCTTTCCCTCTCTTTCTCTCTCTCTTTCTCTCTCCTATCCTCTCTCCCCCTCTCCCCCACTCTCCTGCCTCATCTCTCTGTGACCCCTTTCCCTCTTCCCCTAATAAAACCTCCCACGTGGAACCGATGTCGTGGTGCGATTTGTGAACCCGCCGTATAACCTTTACAGGTGCACATTTCCTAACATTGGTACGTTTCCTAACAGTGACAATCTGGTACACCTTTTCTATAGGGTTAGTCTCTCTAGCATACCTCTCCCTAGTGAACATGCACTTCTGGGTAAAAGGTCATACTGCTATGGCACAGTTGAGACTGTGCTAAGACTCTCTACTTCTGCATGGTGTGTCCGGCACAGCACTCTCTGGAGAATCTCCCTGTAACAACTGTACTATCTGTGTGGCTTCCTCAGGCATCTATACCTCCATGGAGTCTTCCACTTGCACTTTTAGCCGGGAAACCCCAGGGCAGCCACACTTTTTCTGTTCTTGTGCTTCAATGAATGACTCCCAACTGTATCTGGAATCCTGGGTCAGATTCTACGGGGCATTTCCATTCCCTGGTTAGACTCATTTGTGCATCAGAAATCCCCTGTGTGTCTTTCTGATGTTGTAGCACTTCTGTTGCTGCATCTCGGTACCCAGGACAATGAGTGATTCACTTTGACCCATCTCAGCTTTCTAGGGACAATTCTCTTGTGGAGATGCATTTCCAGGTGAGGTTATCTGGTGTGACTGTGCTTTCATGTAAGACTTCCTAGTGTATGGGCATTCTGAGGTGTGATATGACTATTGTATCTGCCCTTCCAGTCCAGGCACCTTGCTGTACCCTTGCTCTGATGTGATTCTCCCTGGTGAATCTTAACTTTTAGATCAAATGCCCCCATGTACCTGCTCTGGTAGATGAGCCTTACCATTGTTAACAGACTCCTTTCTGTGCACGCCAAATTCACATGCACATCTAAGCCTCACACCCTCATGCACCAGGCCCATGAAATCAGACTTTCTGTTGCACATGAGTTTCCAGGTAGCCTTCCTAGTTGCCTTGCACTTGCATATGAGTTCTGCTACCATACCTGTAAGGTTATTGAGCTGTCAGCTGAGACTGTGGTGCACCTCCAGGTCTGGGTGAAGCTCCCTGGTACACGCTTACTTCCAAGTGGGTAACATTTGTTGCTGGTCAACTCTCAGGTGAAATTGCATGCTGCAGTTTAACACACAAGGGAGACTTGTGTGGTGCAAAGGCAGTTCACCCTGTTATGCCTGCTTTCCAGAGACTGGATTGCTGAGGTAGATCTCCAGTTCCTACTGTGCCACATGGGCATGCCTCCTTTTTCACACGAGTCTCTCTAAAGATTCTTCAAATTAGTTTGAGACTCTCAAATGTGCAGTCTCTTCCAGATGTGACTGCCTGATGCATCTAATCATTGAGTCCATGGGGTTCTTGCACACTCAGGTGAGGCTCCAGTTGCACCAATACCTCCATGTGAAACTTCCTGATGCACTTGCATTTGGAGATGAGAATAAATGACTAAACTGGTTTTTCAGTTGAGGATTCTTGGTGCATCTGAAAATCCAAGTAGCTCTCTCTGGTGTGCCTGTGCTCACAAGTGAATGTGCCTGCTGCAGTTCAAACCCGAGTGATCATCCTGGTGGATCTGCCTTTCCAGATAAGCCTATCTCTAGCTGTGCCTGTCATGTATAGCTGAGCCTGTGTTGTCCAGCTGAGCCTCTCATGTCCAGCTTAGCCTGTCATGTCGAGCTGAGCCTTCATGTCCAGCTGAACTTATCATGTCCAGCTGAGCCTATTATGTCCAGTTGAGCCAGTCTCCAGCTGAACCTGTCATGTCCAGCTGAGCCTTTCTCTAACTGAACCTGTCAAGTTCAGCTGAGCCAATCATGTAGAGCTGAGCCTGACATGCGTATCTGACTCCGTCTCCTGCCTCTGCACTCACCCTGGAATACCTGACATGTATGTCAACTATGGCGCTGCTTCCAAGCTTGCAGCTGACACTCCTTGATAAACCCGAATTTACTGAGGAGGATGCCTGCATTTGCATATTCAGGTGCTAGTGCCTGGTGCACCTGCACATCCAGGTGACACCTGGTGCCTGTTTTCTCTGATGTGAGAGTTCATGGCAACCTGCCCTCCAGGTGAGGCACACTGATGAATACGCATCCAGACACTGGACTGCTGCACCTGCACAAGCATGCAGTCCCCCTGAATTCTGAATTTCTAGTTGAGTTTCTTGTGCCCTTGGACCCCTGTGTAATAATACCCTGTTACCTGAGTTAAGATTGCCTCCCCTGCACTTCTAGGTGAGTGTCTTTGCTTAACCTGAACTCCCCTCCTACACTCTCTGGAAAAGATGACCCAACAGATGAACAAACATTCATAGACATTTGTAATAGATACAAACAGAAGGTATCCCTGTTGCTTCCTGTTTGAAAATTAACTCTCCTTTACTGTAATTAAATTACAGTATTGTTTTTGTTTTTGCTTTTCTTTCATCTATTCCATTTCCCATGGATCCTCTTCTTGTCAAGATCCCAATTTCTATTTCATATTGGTTCTGCATAGAGAACTTTTTCAGAATTTCTTGGAGAGGGCTCTTCTGGTGTTCTAGTTTGCTTTTTGTTGCTGTGATGAGATGCAGACCAAAAACAGCTTGAAGAGGGAGACGGTTCGTGCATCTTATATACCCATTTCACAAGTCTTCATTGAGGGAGGTCAGGGCAGGACTCAAGGAGGGAAACTGGAGGAGGGAAGTAAAGAAAGAAGATCAAGTAGGGCTGCTTACCAGCTTTCTGATGGCTTCTCCATTCAGCTACATAGTTTATACAGCTCACAACCACCCACCCAGTGATGGAACCATTCACAGTGGGGTGGATCCTGCAGATGAACCAGTAAACAAGATCATTTCTCACAGATGTGGCTGCATGGCAATCTGATCTGGGCAACTTTACAGTGAGACTCCCCCACAGGACTCTGGCCTATGATAAATTCATAGTTGTAGCTAAGACACCTGTTAAAGATTTCTCCCAACTTTTTACTTGAGAAAGTGTCACTCTCCATATATACATGCACACGCAACTTGTGCATACACTTATGGGTACCTGTAATTATACTTGTGTATCTTTTTGCCTGTAGAGGGTTTGATGAGATGTCATAGGAAATTCTTATCTTGGAAGTGATTTTAGGCATAATTGCAAGATAATAAACGCTCTAGCTATCCCCATCCTATCAGAATTCAGGCCATGTGTCTTGTAGCTCTCTCTCTCTCTCTCTCTCTCTCTCTCTCTCTCTCTCTCTCTCTCTGTGTGTGTGTGTGTGTGTGTGTGTGTGTGTCTGACAGAGAGTTAGTAGGGAAACACGTTGTGTTTTTGTAGCCCCTTCCTTATGCTCCCGCAGGATATGTCTATGAAGCCTAGGAAACATGACAGGGCTGTTGCATTCCTTAATGCACAACATGCACAGCTGACTACATGAACTCAAGCTGGGCAGCTTTCTAACCATGAGGGAGGAGGGACTCTTTACACCCATCACTAACCGAGGAGCAATTAGCAGTTGATGATTGCTGGGGGAGGCAGAGGTACCTTTCGGGTGTAGCCTCTGGTAAGCTGCCTATGGTCCAGGGGACAGCCTTCAACTCATTGGAATTTGTGCAGCACCAATAGGACTCAGTGGATTGTAAAAGTAAGGAAAAAGAAGACAGGAGATTTGGAGAGAATTGTTGGCAATGTGGTTGATTGGAAGGGGTCTAAAAGGGAGTAAAGGGTAGATATGACCAAAGTGCAATGTATTAAATTATTAAATAATAAAGTTTTAAGGAAAAATTCCCTACAGAAATATACTTATAGTATATGAGCTGGGTATACTGCTACAGGACTATGATCCCTATTCCCGCTCTCTGAAAAGTAGGGCAGGAGGACTGTGTGTTAAAGCCATCTTGGGCTACGTAATGAAACCCTGTCTTAGAAGAAAAAGAAAGAAAAACACTGCCCAACATAGCATGCTTTGCTTGTAGTTTTTCTCTTCTCCACTGCAATAGTGCACACGATGCTCCATTGCACTTGGCTTCTTAAAGCCACTCCATGGAATCTTACTTTTACTCCTTTGCCCCTTTCTTTCAAATGGAACAACTTGTAATACTCTTCACCGATTAAGTCCAGAAGCTTCTTTGTTTTCCTTTGCGGAGGCATACAACTCTTGGCTCCTTGCATGGTATGCAAACACTTCACCACTAGCTAACAACAGCCTCAGTGACTCTTGGATTTGCAGTCTGATAGGCAGCTCATAGGTGATACTGAACTTTCTGGTGAAATTCTAGTTTTGTTCCTTTTATGCTACTGCATGTGTCTGCTGACAGTGTCCATCAAGACATGCACTGTGGCCATCTGGTGGTCTGGGTTCTGTGCACTTGGTTAAGTATTAAATCTATTAGTAGGTCATCTCCATGCATGGTCCTTGGTTGGAGTATCAGTCTCAGAAAAGAACCCTGGGCCCATATTTCTTGATTCTATTGCTCTCCTTGTGGAGCTCCTGTCCCCTCCAGGTCTTTCTATCTCCCCCTTTTTTCATGAGACTCCCTGCACTCTGCCCAAAATATGACTGTGAACCTGAACATCTTTGATACACTGCTGGGTAGAGTCTTTCAGCGGCCCTCTGCGGTAGGCTCCTGTCTTGTTCCCTGTTTTTTCAGCTCTGATCTTGACTATTTCCAATCTTCCACTCAAGTTGGGAGTGTCTGCTTCTTTTTTTTTTTTCCCCTAGGGCTTTTAGGTGTGTCATTAAGTTGCGTGTATGAGTTGTCTCAAACTTCTTTCTGGAAGGTCTTAGTGCTATGAACTCTTTTTTTTTTTTTAATTCTTCTTTTTTTTTAAATTTATTTATTTATTTATTTATTTATTTATTTATTTATTTATTTATT
>NW_026590407.1:2924333-2929688 GCF_907164565.1 Psammomys obesus | reverse complement strand
ATTTATTTATTTATTTATTTATTTATTTATTTATTTATTTATTTATTTATTTTTCTTTTTAGTTACATTTTGTTAACTCTGTGTCCCAGCTGTATCCCGCTCCCTCATTCCCTCCCCAACCCCACACTCCCTCCCTGGTCTCCTCCCTGCCCCTTTCCAAGTCCCCTGATAGGGGAGGACCTCCTCCCCTTTCATCTGACCCTGTTTTATCAGGTATCTTCAGGGCTGGCTGCAAAGTCCTCCTCTGTGGCCTAACAGACTGCTCCTCCCCTGGGGGGGGGGGTGTCAAACAGCCTGCCCTTGAGATCCTGTTAGAAATAGTCCGTGTTCCCCTTACTTTGGAAAACTACTTGGTTACTGAGCTACCACAGGCATGAAATCTACACACCTAAAGAAGATAATCAAGAAAGTGGACACAGGCGAAGGTGATTAATCCTCATTTAGAAAGACAAATGGGATGTGCATTGAACTTATGACAGGAGTCTACCACAAAATGCTATGAACTCTTAGCACTGCTTTCATTGTGTCCCATAAGTTCGGGTAAGTTGTGCCTTCGTTTTCATTGAATCGTAGGAAATCTCTAATTTCTTTTTTCATTTCTTCCCTGACCAAGCTGTCACTGAAGAGAGAGTTGTTTTGTTTCCATGTGTATGTAGGCTTTTTGTTATTTCTGTTGTTGTTGAGGTCTAGTTTTAGGCCATGTTAAGTCTGAGGATACAAGGGATTATTTCAATCTTCTTGTATGTGTTGAGGCTTGTTTTGGTCTATTTTTTGAGAAGTTTCCATGAGATGCTGCAAAGAAGGTATACTCTTTTGAATTTGGGTGAAAAGTTCTGTAGACATCTATTAGGTCCATTTGATTGAGGACCTCTGTACATGTCATTATTTCTTTAGTTAGTTTCTATCTAGATGATTTGGCCTTTGTTGAGAGTGGAGTGTTGAATTCTACCACAATTAAGGTGTTGGGATCATGTGTGATTTAAGCTTTAATAATGTTTCATTTACAAATATAGGTGCTCTTGTATTTGGGGTGTAGATATTCAGGATTGTGATGTCCTCCTGGTGGATTTTTCCTTTGATGATAATGAAGTGCCCCTCCTCATCTTTTTTGATTAATTTTGCTTGAAAGTCTATTTTATTAGATATTAGGATAGCTACCCCAGATTGTTTTCTGGTTCTGTTTACTTGAATAACACTTTTTCCAACCCTTTACTCTGAGGTAGCGTTTATCTTTGTTGCAGTGGTGTGTTTCTTGAATGTAGCAGAATGTTGGATCCTGTTTCCGCAACCCTTCTGTTAGTCTGTGTCTTTTTACTGAAGAGTTGAGTCCATTGATGTTGATAGATAATAGTGACCAATGAATGTTAGTTCCTTTTATTGTGGAGTTGGTGGTGTAACTATGTTTCAAAGCTTGTTTTCTTTTAATTTTTTGTTGTGATGTTATCTACATCCTGTGTTTTCTTGGGTGTAGTTGACTTCATTAGATTGGAGTTTTACTTCTAGTATCTTCTGTAGGGCTGGATTGCTGTGTAGATATTGTTTAATTTTAGTTTTGTCTTGGAATATTTCATTTTCTCCATCTATGTTGATTGAAAGCTTTACTGTGTATAGTAGTCTGGGTTGGCATCTGTGGTCTCTTAGTGTCTGCATGACATCTGCCTAGGCCCTTTTGGCTTTCATTGTTTCTGTTGAGAAGTCTGGCGTGATTCTGATAGGTTTACCTTTATATACTTGGCCTTTTCCCCCTTGCTGCTTTTAATATTTTTTCTTTGTTCTATAGATTGAGTGTTTTGACTATTATTTGGTGTGAAGAGTTTTTTTTTTTTTTTTTTTTTCTGGTCTAGCCTATTTGGTGTTCTGTAAAGCCTCTTGTATGTTTATGTACATCTTTTTTTTTAAGTTGGGACAATTTTCTTCTATGATTTTTTTTGGATAATATTTTCTGGACCTTGGAGCCTGAAATCTTGTTTTATTTGGATTTTGTCTTTTCAAAGGGTCCTTGATTTCTTGGATGTTTTGTGTTTGGAATTGTCTGATTTTACTTTTTCTTTGAGAGAAGTATCAATTTCTGTGAGTGTATCTTCAGCACCAGAGATTCCCTCTTCCATCTCTTGTATTCTATTGGTGATTTTTACCTTTGTGGTTCCTGATCTTTCAGTTCTCCAGCTCCAGTATTTTCGCTGTTTGTATTTTCTTTACTGATTCTAATTCTGTTTTCATGTCTTGCACCATTTCCTTTATCTCTTTGAATGTGTATTCCTGTCTTTCCATGATGGCCTCTAGTTTTCTGTTCATTTTCTCTCTATATGCCCCTACTGGTGCCTCTACTTGTGCCTTTATTTGTTTGGCTGTATTTGCCTGTATTTCTTTGAGAGCTTTGTTTGTTTCCTCTTTATGTGCCTCTAATAACTGGATAATCTCACAGATTTGAGGTTATTTTCCTGTGTTTCTGATGAATTAGCATATGCTTTGTTTTTTGGGGTTGCTGGTGAAGCCATGATGTCCTGATTTTTGTTGGATGAGTTCTTACGTTGACCTTTAGCCATCTGCTTATCATAACCTTCGCTGTTTGTTTCTGGAGTCTGTACTTCAGACTGGGTCTGTCTGTCTCTGGTGTTTGAAGTATTCTTCAGGAAGATGAGAGAGGTCCACTGGTTTGAGAGTGGATGCTGGTGTTTCAGCTGTAGCTAAAGGAAGAATATCCCAGATGCTTGTGTGCAAGTACAGTGTGTGGGTGGAAGTGTGCCTTGAGGGACAGTGTGCTAAAGTGTGTAAATTGCCTGGAAATATGGAGCTTAAGCTCAGGAGAGGGTGCGGATGATGATGCTGTTCAAGGGCACAATGCCTATGTGCAGGTTCCCTGAATACCTCAGTGGTCTATAGGCTTATTCTACTGTCCTCCTGGTATTCTGCTCTGTCTGGGCTCCAGGAGTTGTTTACCTAGATTCTACTGGGCTACCCACAGAACAGGGGCTTCAATGTTGAGAATGTTGTCATAATGATCCCTATGTTGCCCACAGTGGGGGTGTGGGTGGGAGGGATCTGATGTCTAACTGCTAGCCTGCCAGTGTAGAGGGACCTTGGATCTGGGGCTCTGCATGCACTCACTTGAAGGTGCACTCACTTGCTCACAGGTCTAATTGGAAAACACAGGGGTTCCCCCTGCTTTCTGCTCTCAAGGGGCAAATAAGAGTGTAGGAGATCCATCAGCTCAGTGTTGTCCACTGTTTGTCCTCCAGGTAGTGAGACCTGTGCATGGAAGGTAGCCACTTCTGCAGTCTCAGTCATCGAGCATGGAGGCTCCTGCTTGGGCTAGCCACCACCATGCCACAGCCACATCTCTGGGAGGCTTGCCTGTGCCTTTTCAGTCATCGAGAGTGGAGGCTCATGCTTGGGGCAACCACTGTCTCAGCAGAGCAGGGAGGCCCATGTTTGGGGCAAGGGGAAGTGCAGAGGAGTTGACTATTTGCTACTCTCAGTCACTGGAGACTTACATGGGTGACCTGGATCCAAACTGTCCCGGCTCATGGGTTGTCCTCTCTCGCCCAGGAAGCCTCAATGTGGATGTTCTGGCTTCAGCTGCCCCTCCACTCACCAATTTTGGATTTTCAGATCCTGTGCCCCTCAGATTATGGTGCCCATTGGTCGCTGCCATCTTGGACTCCCCTTTGCCAAATAAATGAAAATTCAGTGAAAGACATGAGAAAAAACATGCTGAAATTAATGACAATGTGTGGCCTGTACTGTAGAGTAAGTTAAAGCATAAGTGAGTTAATAAGCAAGAGGGCACATTGAACTTCCTTTCTTAGGTGGGTCCTGGCTGGTCCCTGGGCACTGCCCAGTGCTGTGCTGTCATCTCAGCACCAGCACCCAGAAATGTCACTGGTCATTGGAAATAAACCCATGGTTCCTGGTGGGTGGGGACAATAAAGGATGATAGATACTCTAGAGCTCCTTCTTATCCAACAGGTACTGAAAGGCAGCCTGAGTTTGACTATGAAGGGACCATTGGCTCTAATGGCAAGTGCCTATTAGATTCAGGAATGTTCTTGCATTTCAAGTCCACAGCAATTAATGGCACTAGTCTAAATGTACCCTCTCCCCACTGCTTGTTTCTTTACCCACTGCTGGCTTCCTGACTTCTTGACAACCCTTAGGAATAACCTTTCACCAGATGTCACCACAGTTCCCTCAAGACCTTTCTGTTCTTTGAGACAGGACTCCTAGGCCATGTGACATAGAAGAATGAGGCATCCCAAGAAAACAATGTCCTAGCCTCTTTCCTCACTCTGTCAAAATCAGTAGGAGTGCTACAATTTGTGGAGGCTGGGACATACATGAGGGCAGGTGGACAGCTTGATCCCCATTCTCTCATCTCTGGGGTCAAGTAATGTAGCTTCCCACAAGAAATCAGGTGCAAATCACTGTGAGAACAGAGTATTGTGAGGGAATTGAACTGATAAATGTGTATTTAAAGGAATATGGTTTATTTAGCTTAGTAAGGAGTCCATGCTATAAATTTAAAGGCTCCTTAAGCATGAGGATGTATATCAGCGGTACACTTGCCTGGCATGTTGATTACCTTAGCATCATACACTGAAACAAATTAATTAATTGGGCAGCCAGTCATAAAGCTTGCTATAGGCCTGGAATTCCAAGTATTCGGGAAAACTATAAGTTGAAGGTTAACTTGAGCTGCAGAATAAGTTCAATTCCAGCCAGGCAACTTAGTTAGACTGTGTCTCAAAAAAATGTGCTTATAGCTTAGTGTTAAAGTGCTTGTACGACATGCAAAATACCCTGGATTCAATTGCCAAGGCTAACAATGAGCCTTATTTGCTGGGGTGTAGTGTGAACCCTTCCTCCACTGAGTTCTTCTCAGGGTCCCTATCAGATCAGGTTTGTTAGGAGACCCCAAAGGGGTTAGGATGCCCATAGAGCTTCTTATGAGTTCTGGAAAAAACCACAGAGGGTAGTGTTTAGGAGCACTCTACTGCAGGTTAAACCCTGAACTAAAAGAAAATAGGGGCTGCCACATGGAAATTGTGACATTAGGAAGGCCAAACTGAATGAAGAGTGGCTCTGGGAGAAGAGAACCTCCAAGTCAAACTTTGATCTTTGACCAGCATCTCTTACCACTTACATGAGTGACCTCTTGCCTGGAACAGTCCTTGTCCTCAGTCCTACCAACCTTCATATTTGAACTATCTTTCTGCCTCTTATGACCTGCCCATGGAAAGAGAAGCCTTAACATGACTAGGGTCTTACTAACAGGAGTGTCTAGTAAACTGCTCCCCCACACATGTATACACACACACACACACACACACACACACACACACACACACACACACA
>NW_026590407.1:2816457-2924323 GCF_907164565.1 Psammomys obesus | reverse complement strand
CACACACACACACACACACACACACACACACACACACACACACACACCTCTGTAGATACTGTGTGTATTCTTTAGCCCTTGAATTTCATACCACAGCTTATGGAAAATGACCGGCATCAGTATCACCAATTTTATTTCCAATCAGTGTCCTCAGTAACCTCTTACAACAAAGGGTATCATCCTGTCAGATATTTCTAGAGTTGATATGTGGATCCCAGTATAGGTTTGAGCAGAACGCCTGGCCTTGAGTTCTACTGTGTATGCTGTGCTGGCTTCCTGCAGGAAGCTGGTGACAATCAACCTAAATTAATTTGCTGGGACCCAAGAATGTCACATGACTCTTAGGGAGAAAAGAAGAGGATTCTGTTACAAAGAAATAGAAAGGGTAATACACTCAAAGAGCACATGAAAGGGGCCAGGGGAAGAAGGATTTCAAAGGGAGAGGAAGGGATGAGAGAGGAATATGGAATGAAAACAACTGAAATTCTTTATATAAATGTATGAACATATCAAACAGTAATAAAAAAACAATCACTAATCAATCAATCAACCAATAACCAATCAATGGCTGGCCAGGTATGGTGGCACAAGCCTTTAATCCTAATGCTTTAGAGGCAGGCAGATCTCCATGAGTAGGAAGCCAGCCTGATCTACAAGATGAGTTCCAAGCAAACACTAAACACTAAATAGTAAGAGATTCTCTCTCTCTCTCTGTCTCTCTCTCTCTCTCTCTCTCCCTAAGCGTGTACACACACACACACACACACACACACACACACACACACACACTCAAGAACATTCGGTTACCAGGGAAGAATGTTAACAAGAAGTATACCAGGAGATATCAAAGGAAAAATTCCAACACATTTAGTTTAAAAATGATTAGTTTTTGTTTGCTTTTCTGTATTCTAGCAATATCTCCTTCTATAAAGTTAGACATGTGTTCTTGTGGGCTGAGCTTATAGACAGAAGGGCTGGAGGGTGCTTCAAGGTCACCTTCTTTGTAAAGGTCAAAGCAGAGAGGTGTCCTTGTTACTTTGATTCAAGATAACTGGAACTTCCTATTTTTAGGAAAATGTCATTGTTTACATTCAGGTTAGCAGAGAAACTCCATTCACTGATCTTGTCTGCTAGAGCCTACTACAAGGGTTCAGCCCAAAGCACTGGTCTCTGATCCATATTGTACTTACTGGAACTGTCACTTCAAAAAGTATCTGATCCAATCCCAGATACTTCTGAGGCAGAGCTAGGTGGATCACAAATTCAAGCCCCACCTGTGCTACAGCAATAGTTAAAATCCAGCTTGACAATTTAGGCAACTTAGTAAGACCCTACTGAAAAATAAAACACTTTTCTGGTATATATATGAGGCCCTAATTTCAATCTCCATCACCACAGAGTAAAAATGAAGCATGAATGTATCTTAAGATCCAGTAATTCACTCCTAGATATTTACCGAAGAAAAATTAAAACATGTGCCCCAAAGAATCTATGCACAAAATACCCATAGGAAACTTCATCTATAATATCCCCAAACAGGAAATGGCCTAAGTGATAATCAATAGGAAAATCAATAAACCTATTATGGTCTGTTTACATAGAAGACTGCTACTCAGAATTTTTAAACGAGCTAACTGTTGATAACGCAACAATGTTCCAGCCATGTTGTATATATCTCAAATTCATTATTCTGAGTTGAAGTACACACAAATGCACACACACACACACACACACACAGTGCTGTATGATTCAATTTGTGTGGTACTCTAGCATATTTTAAACTAACTTTATGACAGATTTCATGATGTCCTTTAGGGTTGAGAGTAGCGGGATGACTTCAAAGAACAGTGAGAATGCTTTTTCTGGGAATGCAAGTGTTCTCTTTTTTTTATAAGCAGATAAGCTATATATTGGGGTGCATACCTTTGCTAAAACAGTGGTATAGTTTAAGATTTTAGTATTTCATGTAAATTATATATAAAAGTAAGGTAGTATAACTTGTTGGGTAAGCATGAGACCCTAGTCTCAGTCCCCAGTACCACACATAATTATGTATTAAAATTATATGTGTGCATATGTGTGTAAAAATAAATATTAGTATACCTTAAGGTCCATTAATTCATTCCTACGTATTTATCCAAGACAAATGAAAGTGTGTACACAGGAAGCCTTAAATGAATTTTTTTCTATTCAATAAAACAATAGAGTACACATAAATATTTTGTGATTATATAATTATGAGACATAAGTCTAAAATGATCACCTCTAAATTCAACATCCAATTTCACTAGAACTTTTCAATATGTTCCAGCTTCTCTCACCTCCCTCAAAGTGTCTGTGTTATTCTCAAACTGAAAATTTAAAGCGTGCTCGTGTGTGTGTGTGTGTGTGTGTGTGTGTGTGTATGTGTGATTTTGTGGAGTTGGGACATTAGGTTTATGTGGAAAGCACCTTTATATGCTAAACCGTCTTGTTATCCCCTGGACAATCAAATTTTAATGATGACTTTTCTAGAATTAGTTTAGCATTAATAGTGATCCAAAAGCTCACTATAGCCTTTAAGCTAGCTAAGATTTTTAATTTTTTGGTTGAAATACATAAATGAGTGAAGTAAGTGAGTTGACAGTGCTTTTGCTAGGGTTCTTGGTGATTACCTGGTGTGAAATCCACCCATGGCATAAGGCTTTCAACTTGCCGACAAGAAAATTGAGTGCCGCTGGGTGGCGCAAGGATACCTAAACGTGATTGCCTGTAAGAGGGATTGTGGAACCCTCTGAGTCCAGGGCTCAGTAATATGCTTCTCAAACGCCCGGAAGACCCCAGTGAAGAAACCGTGCAGTGCAAGGATCAAGAGGCTGGCGGAGTTGAGGCTGTTATCTGAGGCTGCAGAGATGCGGCAAGCGACTGGGTGGACCCCACGTGGGGCTACTGGGAGGTGGTTCTGGGAGCGCTCGCCCTGGATCATTGTCTTTCGCTATCTGCACACATGCAGGCCAAGCTGGACCACTAGGACCTGCTGGAGCTGTTGGCGCGCACTGTGAGTAGCTGCGCACCCGCAGGGAAGCAGGCCACTGGATCCTGCCAGTGGTGTTGGAGTGCATTTGTTCAGCCGGCCCAAGCAGGGGTAGCCTCGTCGTCTGGTGTTGAGCGCCTTGTACCCTAAGTCCTGCTGAGTAATAGCTGCTCGCATTGCACAGAGCACTGCTTTTGATCTCCTGTTTTAGGATGCCAGTAGAAAGAACTACAGGCAGAATCCAGGGAGCTCCTTGCTGCATTATTACATACAGGAGATGTACTTGCCCACATACCAGGCGATCAAAGCCTTCTTCGCTGCTGAATTACAGAACCACCTATTTTGATTCTGCATGTATGCCTGCAGCTTTTAGGGTCTGCTGGGAGACACCCTGGCTAGGCTGGCTGAAGCCTAGCCTTGGAAGAGGCTCCTGTAATCCCATTTGCCTAGCCCCCAAGGTCTAGGGGACAAACCATTCTCCAACCTGAAGAAAGCCTAACAGTTTAATTCAGTCAGGAGCTCTGTGAGTCTGGGTTTGATGCTTGTGGCTCTGAGCACCGGCCTAATCAGGAGGGCCTGATGACCAAAATCAGCCTGAGGCCTTGAGGAGTGTGCATAGCTTCACAAATTTTAATCCATTATGCCCAAAATTCAGATGTGGCTTGGTGCAAGATGCAGTTGTGCCCCTTTCTCCCTTCTCCACCAGCCCCTGATAACAGGCCTTGTCTTTATGGGTGTTTCAGAGGGGTGTGGGCGTGTGTTGGTATTAGTGTGTACAAATCCCCTTTTTACTAATTACATTTAATTCATATAAAAAGTAATGGATTTCATTATGGGGTTTTCAAACACACTTAGTTTTTGTTGATCTTGTTTTCCCCACTGCCACTCCAATTCCTTTCCCCTTCCTACTGTTACCCTCCCGTTTGCCACTCTTCTGCTTTTATGTTACATGTATTTTGTTATCCTCTTTTTTTCATCTACCCACTCCATATAACCTTCCCTTAAGATTTCCTTTTTTCTGCTCTTATGGTCCTTTAGTTTCATGACAGACAGACACACAGAGACATGCATACACATATATCCAGAAGACATGTATAGACGCTACAGCAGTGAGGTAGATGTATAAGTGAATTTTTTTTTTCGAGAGACAGGGTTTCTCTGTGCAACCTGGGCTGTCCAGGACTCACATTGTACCCTGCCTCCGTCTCACAGACTTCTGCCTGTCTCTGACTCCCTGGGTTCTGGGATTACAGGCATGTGCCACCATGCTCAGCTGGATAAGAGAATCTTGTAGAGCTATCAAAGTTTCCCACACTTGAGCAGACAAGATGACTCTGCAGGTAAGGATGCTTGTTGCCAAAGCCGGAGGCTTGAATTTCATCCCTGAAACCCAGAGTTGGAAGGAAAAAATCAGCTGCCATAAGTTGTTCTCTGACTCTCCACATGTGTCCCTGACACACAAATAACCATAATTACAACTTGTTTTTTTTTTTTTTTTAATAAAAACTTTCCACCTTTACTTGTGCCAGCATTAAGTGTCAGGCAATGTGTGGGATCTAGAGACAGGTCACTGGAGTCAGACTGAACCTCCAGTGGGCTGGGCATTAATATCCTTATGGGCAGAGTCATTTAGGTCTTGGCTGTCCTGACCTGAACAGAAACTGGAATTTGTCATTTTGGCCAGATGACCAGGGTAAGCAGGTTTATTCTACAGCATTGCTTAGTTGCCAGTAAGGAGAGAAGCTCTCCATACAACTTGTTTGCTGCACACTTGAGTTTGTGTTTTCAGCCAGTTGCCACCAAACATTCCAAATGCATTAAGTGGAAAATTTCAGATTTGAGGTTGAGAAAAAAAAAAGATGGGCATGGTGGCACACACTTGTAACACCAATTTCCAGGATACTGAGCCAGGAAGATTGGGCATTGGAGGGCAGCCTGGGCTACATAATAAGTTTAAGTCAGCAAGAAACGTAACATGAGAGAGAAAGGGGAGAAAGGTGAGCTAAGGTAGGTAGAGGTGACATGTTTAAACTTTGAGAACACAAGCTTAGACCATACTAGGCATTGTGGTGTTCTGCTTCAGTGGACCAGTCTCATAGTACTCTTTTCTGGGTGAACTTTTGTTTGATCTTAGGCTCTTTGTCCAGGGAACTGGATTTAGGAGTCACTATCAACCAGTCAATTTGTACCAGATCCAACTCTTTTTGCATTGTTTCTAGGTGTCATCCTTGGTTCACATAGTGTGTTGTGAGGAGGTAGAAGTAAACCAGTCAGGAAGGAGGAAATATTAATCCTGTTGCCTCCTCTTGTTCATCACCCTGCTGTCCCAACCCAGGATCCCCGCTGTTTGAAAAGGAAGTAACTACAACTTCTGGGGCTACCTTAGTTTGAAAATTCTTGCTTTCTTCTACAGAATCTAAGGCAAATTTAGAGATCTATGATGTTGTTTAGTCAGAATGTCTTAAACTTGTTGTAGAAAAAAGAATTAAAGAGACTTCCGTGAAAGAAAACACTTTAAACCCTCTGAAGTTTTCATTTAGAGAAAATTACAATATTCTGTAACAAAACATAACAATTTTATGTAAATATAGCATTTGTCATCACCTTGATTGAGATGTATTCTTTGTGGGATAGTCTGAGAAATACATTAAATTTCCATAATTATTTCAATAAATATTTTAAAAATTAAACTGTCAAAGTTAATTTTATATTGGAGGAAATATTACATATAGAAAGTATTTCACTGATGCAAAAATACACAATTCCACATTTCTACAGCAGTGAAATACAAATAGATCTTTTTAAGAAGTTTGCTAGTCTTTATTTTAATTGTGTGTAGGTATGTCTGCAAGTGTGTATGTACATGTGAATACACGTGTCCATGGAGGTCAGAGGCATCTGATCCTCTTAGAATTTCATTTAGTAGGCAGTTGTGGGTTACACAGCATGGATGCTGGAAACTGAGATCCTCTGCAAAAGCAGTATGTGCAAGCATTTTTACCCAGTGTGATGTTTTGAATGAGAATAGATCTCCTACAGGCTCATATGGTCCCCATTTGATGCAACAGTTTGGGAAGTGTGCCATGACAGGGAAGGAGAGCTTTGAGGTTACAAAAGCACAAGCCATCCACAATTAGCGCTCTCTCTCTCTCTCTCTCTCTCTCTCTCTCTCTCTTCTCTCTTTCTCTCTCTCTGTCTCCTGCTTTCCAATAAGTATGTAAGCTCTCAGCTACTGCTACTGTGCCATGCCTGCCTGCCATGATGGTCATACACTCACCCTCTGAAACTGTAAGCACTAATAATCTCTCTTCTCTTTTTAATAAGTTGTCATAGTGATGTGTTTCGTCACAGCAATAGAACAATTAAAGACACCTACTAGGTCATCTTACTTTTCTTTTATTTCTTAAAGGTAAATGAACATGGTAAATTGCTATCATACTGCATTTTTGTATGATAAGTATTTATGAAAACATATACCCATACACAAACAATACAGTTCTGTAGGACAGTTTTAAATCAGACATTGTGCTATCTCCAGTATTTCTCTTTTGACTGACTCTGGATTGCTTTGAATATTCAAGGCTTTTATGCATATATATATATATATATATATATATATGTGTGTGTGTGTGTGTGTGTGTGTGTGTGTGTGTATTCTATTTCTGTGAAGAATGTCATTAAAGTTTGGGTGGTTATTGTAGTGAATCTGTAGAACACTTTTGGTAATATAGCCATTTTCACAATATACATCAATGTTAATTCTTTACTTTTTTTTTCTTCAGTGTTTTAAAGTTTTTATTGTAGAGATCTTTCAGAAATCTTCTTGGATAGATGATTCGTAGTTTGTTTTTGGAGGCTAGTGGACATTGGAGCAAGGACTTGGACCCAAGCCTGACTTCAGAGACCATACTTTTTCCATAATATTCCTTTTATTATTCATATTACCCAGAGCCTGCTCAGCATGTGTTTTCCAGACATCCTGAAACCTTTTAAAACTACATCATAATAACATTTTACTTCCATTTTTAAAAACTTATCTTTCAATAAATTTATCATAAAATGAAAAATAGTTCATGTAACTATTTATTTCCCCCAGATCTTCCAAATTTTACCATATTTCATAACCACAGAAAAAATATCTGATAGAGGCCATCAGCATTGACACAAATTTCTTTGGGAACCCCAGGGTTCTGTTATTTTATTTAATCAATAATTACATTGAATAAGTGATGTTTTAAGACCAATTTTGTCACCAGGCACCTGGTTCAACTTCTCTTACCAGCTAATTGTGTTACTTTTGGCCATTAATTAATCTTCTTGAAATTCTGCTTCCTATCCTATTAAGTAGAAATGTTAAAAAATCACTGTAATCGGCTGATATAAAGTTTAAATTAGATAATATATAGGAATCACTGGCACATGAAAAAATATGTAAATACTAAAACTATTGTTATTGTTATAACCATCACCTTGTAGTCGATGGCATGGAAAATGAGATCCCTGTCCTGTACACATGTAAGCAGCCACTACAATATATTAAAGGCCACTTTTTTATACCCTTTATTCATTATGTAGAATGTAAGAAATGACAGTGCATTCAGGCTTCAATGTAGAGCTCCACAGCAAAGTCCTGATTCTGAATATTTGTTTCTAAAATGTCCCTGACCACACTCCATTTCAGCCTAGGAAAAAAAGATTCATTTCTAATCTGACTGCATGGGCTATATGGGTTTCTCATGGAAAGAGACTCACTTCTAAGGGCACAAAGAGATCGTTTGGGGCAATTTACTTATAGTGTGTTGCAATCTTCAAAGAGAGTAGAAAGAAAGGGGGAACATTTAATTTTTTCCCTACGAGATCAAAAATATTTTTTGTATTCAAGGTTAAAATTTCATTAACAACTAAAATGAAGAAAAGTAATATTAGGAAACATTTTACATATTTGGGTGTTTTATTACTCTAATTTAAAATTTTTTGCATGCATTGATAAACTGAAAAACAAATCCAGTGAAGATGCTGTGATGTGGTAAAACCTAAAGAGAATATGAATTCTAATCTTGGATTTGTTGCAAAGGGCCACACAAGTATAGGAAAGTTCATCACCTTATTGTAGATAAACCAACACAAACGGATTACTTATGGTAAACAAACTAACACAAACCAATGACCCAGTCACTATTGTTTCTTTCAAAATAATATACAATAAGTGCCTGAGCATGGATGTTGCTGGTTTTTACCAGTTACTTAGTCTTTTGCTCAATGTCCTTCTAGGGGGTACCTTTGACTAAGATAATTTTGCTCTGTGTGTCACACAGTGTCTAATTATCCTGTTTAGTTTTAAAATGTCTATATCTCTGCCATTGCTTTCAGCAGTTCTTGGCATGCTATCGCTGTGATCATTCACCCCTTGTGAAGCCTTAGTATCCTAAAAACAGACAGGACCTAAAGGATTGAGAGTTGGTGGCTCAGTACTGGTTTCACTTGGCTGACTGTATTTTAGACTTCTAAGAAGTTGCAAAGGTAGAAGAACCACAGATTAATTCCCGTCTTGTTTGGCTTAGCTTGATATTAATTCTGAAATGTCTTTGAACAGTCTTCAGTATTTCTTGTATTTATTTTATTTTTGCAGTACTGTGGATTGAACCTAAGTCCTTACACATTCTCCTCTAGTTCTCTACTGCCCAGTTATTTTTCCAGCCCTCTTTTTATTTTTTATTTTGAGTTGGTCTCATTAAGGTGGTCAACACATACTGAGCTCAGGTAGATCTTGATTTTCTGATTTTCTTGCCTTACTTCATGAGTAATGTGGATTACAAACCTATTGCAGCAAGCCTTACCAGATGTCCTTCAAAATTTCAATGCACGGTTAGATAGGTAGTTGTAGTTAGGATTTAATTTATAAGCAACTAAAATCTATTTGCTCTTAGAAGCCACATTGGGACAAAAGTGCCTCCCAACAAATATTAAACTAACTGAATAATCTAATGTACTAATACAAACAGTGTTTGATTTCATTTATTCATTTATTTCTATTAAAAATACATATCTGTATTAAAGATAGAGCTGGCTCAATTGAACCAAAAGTTAGGAGTTCTCAAACTAAAAGTTTTTTTTTTTTTAATTTTATTTTTCTTTTTAGTTACATTTTGTTAACTCTGTGTCCCAGCTGTATCCCGCTCCCTCATTCCCTCCCCAACCCCACACTCCCTCCCTGGTCTCCTCCCTGCCCCTTTCCAAGGCCACTGATAGGGGAGGACCTCCTCCCCTTTCATTTGACCCTGTTTTATCAGGTATCTTCAAGGCTGGCTGCAAAGTCCTCCTCTGTGGCCTAACAGACTGCTCCTCCCCTGGGGGGGGGGGTCAAACAGCCTGCCCTTGAGATCCTGTTAGAAATAGTCCTTGTTCCCCTTACTTTGGAAAACTACTTGGTTACTAAGCTACCACGGGCTACATCCGAGCAGAAGTTCTAGGTTATATCCATAGATGGTCCTTGGTTGAGTGTCAGTCTCAGAAAAGACCCTGTGCCCGGATATATTTGGTCCTTGTAGAGCTCCTATATATGTACCAGGTGCAGTGGTGTACATTTTTAATCCCAGCTCTTGGGAGGCAGAGGCAGGTAGATCTCTGTGAGTTTGAGGCCAGCATGGTCTACAAAGTGAATCCAGGACAGACAGGGCTCTGTTATATAGAGAAATCCTGTCTTGAAAAACCAAATAATAATAATAATAAAGTTATGAGTTAAATTCTTTTGGTAATTAAATGTTTTTGAATGACTTGTCCCAATATGAATCAGAAATTATTCTTATTATGTGTCATTTGGAATTGTTCATCCTGCTATTTCTCTTTTTATTAAAGATAATCAATTGCCAAATATATAAGTGTAACAAAGAAAGTGCATGTTAACATGACTAAACCATTCCTTTATTGAAAGTTTGCTTAAGCTGACTCCAGAATAATTGAATGAATGCTATAGATTCTTGCTAAAATAAGTAAAGTACCATTAACTATGAAGGCTATATGTTATAACTCATTTTGGGGCCCAGAAGTAGATCATTGTCTTTAGCCTTGCTTTCTGCAGTCTGAGAGAGCCATTTAATTCTTGCAGTTTGAATTTCTCTTCTTTTCTTTCCTTTCTGCAGAAGTGAACTCTAGGCTCCAGGAAAGATCAATGAGAGAGAGGAAAGCAGCTACCAGTATCTTCTATCAGCTTCTTCAGAGTCAATGAAGACTTGAAGGTAAAGCAACTGGAAAAGCTGTACACATATGACCACACATGTGAACTATCAGTAAAGATACCAAAGGACAAACTCTTCTTGAGGTAAAAGGCAACTTAAAGGTATGTGTACTTTTCTTTTTCTACCTAGGCTTTTGTAGTTGTCTTTTCTAAGACTGAGAAGAACATTTATTTTACAGCTAACAGTAGTTCATTTCTAAAATAAGTGTCTCTTACTTCTTAGGATAATACTGTATAATGATGAGACAGCACATAGGATTTAGCTCTGAAAAGACCCAATCTGTAGTCCTGACTTTCCTGTGTACTATATATTTGAGTTTAAAGTTACTTAACATTATCACATGTAAACTCGAAATTAAATATTTACTACATACAATTGTTATGAGAACTGAAAAGATAATATAGGTAAAGTTATTGATATGTAGTAGAGAAACAACAAACATTCCTTACCGTGGCCCATTATAAATTAAAATGATACTGTTTGTATTTTTGTGATGAGCATGTGGACTTCCTTTGTTAGTTCTGTATCTGATATGGATACCTGAGGCTGGGACAGCGCACAGGATGTGTGAGCTTGGGCCTGAAGTGTTGATTTGGTTTGAGTGGGATGAAGTCAGGTGGGCACAAGGGGCTTTTCTGGCACATAGGATTGTGCATCCTGGCCAAAGCCTTAAGTTTGGGGGCAGCTCAGGCAGCGCTGATGAGACTAGGCTTGGCACTGTGTATGGAACACACAGGATAGATCTTGGCATTGGGAAGGGTCTGGATGAAAGGATCAGGTAGACTCGCCAGGCTTGGCCTTAAAACAAGACATATAGGACCTGGCCTGGCAGACAGGTTAGATCTAACATCATGGAGATGAAGTGTCAAGTATTAAGGACTCCTGTTCCTACCACAGGGTATGTATTGGGGCTAAGACATTATTCTTTGAAGTTATTTGTCAGGTTTTGCCACATCAGTATTAACTGCAATCAAAACAAAGTCTTAACACATGTATTAGCATAGGCATTTCCATATACATAGCATGTACACTTCTGAAAGTAGCCAGAAGAAGCTAGTTCTAGTTGTTTCCTGGAGAGGACAGAAAAGGACATCAGGTCTCCTAGAACTGAGATCTCCTAGAGTCAGAGATGGTTGTGAGCAGCCATGTGGGTGCTGGAAATTGAACCAAGGTCCTCTGGAAGAGCAGCCAGTTTCCTTAACTGCTGAGCCATCTTTCCAACTAGTTTAATTTTTTTTGAGGAACCTCCAAACTGATTATAATAATAGATATATGAATTTGTACTCCCACCAGTGAGAATAAGAGTTACTCTTTGCCCACATCTTCTCCATCCATTGTTAGTTTTCTTGACGATAGCCATTCTGACTGGGTAAATATCCTACCATAGAGATATTTTCACATCCACGTTTATTGCTACTCTACATACCATAGCAAGGAAATAGAACCAACCTAGATGTCCAGTAACAAATGGATAATAAAAGTGTGGTACATTCATAAAATGGAACATTATTAAACTGTAAAAAAAAATGAAAAATTTGGGAAAATTGATGTATTGCAAAGTGTATTAAGTGAAATACCCAAATTCAGAAAGCAAAACTACATGTTCTCCTTCACATGTGGATCCTAGCCTATAGTGTGTGTGTATGTTGTAAATGTATGTATAGCATAAAATTTACAAAGGAGACCAAGAAAGAACAATGTTCAGTGACGAGAAATGGTGAAATGTAGGCAAAAAGACATGAGTCATGAAAGAGGATATAATGCTATTTTTTTTCTAGTTTCAACCCCATCACAGTTTTTTCCCATTTTTCTGGAGACTATATATAGAAAAATATAATGGATAGTTAAAGTTTAATACCCTACGGGAAGTTCCATGGCTTTAAAATGGCCACTCTAGCTGCACAAAAGTTCATAGAGATGTACAGAGTTTAGACTAGACAAATGTTGAAATGGCTATCTCAACTGAGCTGTGCAATGTTTTTTTTTTTTTTATTTGTGAGGTCACTACAATACAATGATTTTGTTTAATAATAAAATAAATTTAAGATTTCAAGTTATTGGAGATCAGTAGTTATAAAGAAAGATAACTTGTGAGACCTAACACTTGAGTAACAAAGAAATAGTGTACTAAAAATGAACATGAGCAAATGTGTACACTATATTTGGGGTAACAACCACAATGTTCTGCATGATCCACTGTGGAACTGCTCTCAGCACAAATACAGTGAGGAAAACAGAAATACCCACTGAAATACCTTGACTATATGTTAGCAGAATGCTAAATGAAACTGTAATGGGTAAAGTTATATTTTAACTCTTTAAACTTTTTTCTGGTTTTGGATGTAAAATGTCCCCAGAAGTGTCATGTGTTTGAACACTTGAGCTTCATTTGGTAATACTCTATGGGCATGTTGTGGAATCTTTAGGAGTTGGGGTTTAGCTGGAATAAGTACATCCCTGGGGAGAGGCCTTGAGGGTTATAACCTGACCTTGTGTCCAGTCTTTTTTTTTTTATTCTTTTTTTTAAATTTCTATTTTTTATATTAATTACAGTTTATTTACCTTGTATCCCAGCTGTAGCCCCTTCCCTCATTCCTTCCCAATCCCACCTTCCCTCTCTTTTCTCCTGCTGCAATGGATGGAGTCCCCATTGTCACAGATGGAGACCCTACCGCCATTCCATCCCTCTCAAGATCAGCCATATCTCCTCCAACTGTATGCCAAACTAAACCTTTCTTCCCTTGAGTGTTTCTGTCTGGCATTCTCTCAGAGTGAAGAGAAAATTAATATAGATGCACTTTCTAATATTTAGTCATCATCATTTATGATTTAGAAACACGGACTGATTCTTTAGCATTGTCCCAAAGTAGGAAGCTTTTAAATATTTGGTTCCCCATTATATTGGTAAATAGCTTAGGAACAATCCCACATTCTGCTAGTACTCCTAAGCTAAGACCAGACAGGGACATAAGGTCTTCTGAGACTTTGCTGCTCTATGGGTGACATCACAGATGAATTTCAGACAGCTTCCATAACTGTTCTTTAAGTCAAAAGCCCTGTGGTTGGTAATGACAGGGTTACTGTAATGTTTATCCCCCAAAGCAACCTGAAGTAACCTCAAGTTAAGCAATCAGTTCTTTTTTGTTGTTGTTGTTGTTCTCTCTGTATCTTCTGCCAAAGGATCTTGGAACAGCTTACCACCCAGTTTGTTATTTGTATATGCTTTCTTCAGTTTCTCTTTGTGTATAAATCTGCTCAAGTTTCATTAGAGCATTTCTTCTGTTTCATGAAATGAAGTGTTGCCTGATTCAAACATCACAAAGCCACTGAAATACCGTTAAGATAAATTTGCTGTACTTTGCCTTTTGACAACAGCCTCATTTAGGTTGCATATGTGCACATAATTTGAATGTGCTTATTAAACAATCAAACATAATTTTCTATGCTTTATAGAAAGTATTTTGTGTCAGCAGCATTTTTATTCTTGAATACGATGGATATCCATAGTTCTGAAACAGGGTAAAGAATGTTAGAAGTCCAAAGTCCAGGAAATATGACTTCACATGCAAATCAAATCCCAGATAAAACACCAAATTAGAAACCATGCCTGCAAGGAGAAGACATAGAATTGTAAGGTAAGTAGAATGGAGCAAACCTGGCAACAAGCACAGACTGATATGTCAAAGACATTCAGGGGAGAATAAACACTGAAATACAAGGAAAAGAATGTAGGCAGATATTCAAGTACAGTCAGCATTTCTTCCAGGGCCAAAGTGGATGAAGTAATGCAAAAAGCAGATATACTGTTCCCTATATTGAGAGGATACTATGTACAAAGTTGTGCTGGCCAGAGGATTCATGTATATTCTGTGACCAATCATAAGACTGGCTAAGAACACTAGAAAGAGCGATCATAAGGAAAATAGGTAATTTCTATCAACAAAGTGACAATATTTCCATTCAATTAAAAACTAACTTCAATTATTCTTTTACTTTTTGGTAATTTTAGGATGAATAATTTCACCAGGCAACATCTATCAGATATCGAAGGAAAACTCTAGTTTACTTAATTCAACCAAAAACAAAAAAAAAAAACAAAAACAAACAAACAAAAAAAAAACCTGACACAAGCAGAGATCTGGTTAAAATGTGGTAACTGTATATAGTGAAAAAAAATAACATCACTATTTTAAAAGGGTAAATTCAAATTTTTACATATAAAAATATCTTATCATATATATTTAAAAATGTAACTGGAATATACAGGTAAGCCCACACCATATTTGTATATGACTTGTGTATCTGTTCTGATTTTTGTCTTAAATCAGTTATTAAATTTTTTCAATGTCTTCTTTCTGTATATGCAGAAAATGTTCACCAAATATCTAGCTGTAATAGTGCTCAACCCTGCATGTTCTAGAAATTATACTTTATTGTCTTTTAAATAACAAACGACAATAACACTAAAAAAGGAAAAAAAAAAGAGCTAATTCACATTGTCCATTTCCTTCAGGGATTCTCAAATTTTACACTGCATTAGAACTATTCTGGTACTTTAAGAGCTATAGAGACTTTCTTTCAATTAATCATGGTAGGTATGGACACAAATATATTGTACAAATATTCCAAGTTTGTAATATAGACACAGAATAGAGAATCTACCAGAAACACAGACTAGAAACCAGACTACTTGAACTTGAATCTTGGCTCTGTCATTTACTCATGTAGGCAAAGTAGCTAATATTCTCTGTGCTTCCGTTTGCTCACCTGGAAAAAAAAAACCTATGAATTTTAGTAACAACTATCTCCTACAATTTCATGATGTTAGCCCTATGTATATACCCCACATACACTATAATGTCATATAAAGTTTCTTCTGTCCTCTGGTAAGTATTGTCATCCTGGATCTGGTAGCAGCTCCTCCTTCAGCATCTGCAATAGAGTGCAGCAAACTTATATTCTATTTAATATTAATTACAAAAATAATTTTGAAGGATCTTCTTTCTCTAGAAAATGCATACACTTGAACATATGTGATCTACTCTCTGAAAGCAGGAGCTTTCAGCTAACTGAACTTTAAAATCACCATTCTGGGGAATGATAACCTACGTAAGTTAAAACTGTGTGTGTGTGTGTGTGTGTGTGTGTGTGTTTTGTGTGTGTTTTGTGTGTGTGATACAGAACAGCATCTTGGGGCAGGAGGAGGTTCTGGATTTTCAGAAAGCCTCATTCGTTTTATTATCTGCCAGTACTAATCTGGCATAATTTGTGAAAGGCTAGATGATGGATGGTAGAATGGAGAGATGTAATTAATGGGCATCGGTGCTACATTTGGGTATTGTATAGCTACACTTATAAGTGGAAAGTACCCCTCTTATAGCAAGGGAAAATTATGACAAGGCAAGTTCAAAAGAAATCTTACATGGAAACTTATTTCTTCATCTATAAAATAGAAATTAAAATATACACAGGTAAAGAAACATTTAAATTTAACTATATTTAGGGCTATTGTTCCTGACACTGACATTCTCAAATTCTCAGCACATGTCCTTTGCATATCATTATTGCTCCTGGCCACTCAGGAGAATGAACATTAGTAGAGATTGGGAAAATTTAATGCATTTTCTCTAATCATATGCCCTCTCTTCATGCCGTAATATGAATAGAGACTATATAGATTCTCTGCTTCTGCTTAATATGAGTACCCTAGAAGTCTGATTGGTCAACTCTGGTGGTAAGTGGATAATATATTAGCACTTTTGCAAGACCATTTATGTTACCTCTAGACACTGAGGCTTTTTCTACATCTTTCTTCTTCTTGCCCCTCACCAGAATTGTTCCTAATGCCATGTTCACAGCAAATCAGTGTTTTGGGTTTTACTTGTCTGATTTTTTTTCCTTTGAGAAAGGGTCTCACTATTTGCTCTGACTGCCCTGCCACTCACTCTGTAAACCAGACTATTCTCAAACTCAGAGATCTGCCTGCCTCTGTCTCCTGAGTGCTGCTATTAAAGGCATTTGCCACCACAGCTGGCTGCAAAGTAGTTTTGTTTTAACCTCATTATACTGCTTCAAATTATTCCATCTTATAACCCATGAATCAGTTACCAAGACACTTCCATGTTTTGAGATAGTTATTCTGTGTATGAATTTGTGTCTTGGTCTGTTTGAACTGCTTATACAACAGCCTGAATAAGTAATAAATAAGAAAAGGTAACACTCACAGCCCTAGGAATTCTGAGGTGGAGGTGCAAGTAGATTTGGTACTTAATGAAGGCTCATCCATCATTGAATCCACCTTCCAACTGTGTCTTTACATAGCACAAGGGCAAAGGGGACAAAAAAGACACTAATATCATCTGGTTGCTTGCAAAAAGTCCCACCTTTTAATACCAATGAGAATTAGGTTTAGTGTATGAATTTGGAGGGACACAAGCATTCAGACCAAAGCAAATGCTGAAGAGTCTGTGGACATGATTTTTCTCATCACACTTATTTTTTTTTATCTTGATAACATTCACCCTTTTATCTTAGTAACTTCTCATAAGAAATACAAAAATAAGTAATATTACAGTAATATTGTTTGGTTACCGTTATTAAGTTTCCATTGGTATTTGTAAGAATTGAGAAAAGTACGATGATTGTCCTATGGGAAACTCCAGGGAATTTCAGCTGACTCTGTGCCAGGTTCTATGCTTGTTCCTTGAAAAACTTACTCCAATTATTCCCCATAACTTTGATGTAAGGCATTATTATTTCTATTCACTAGATGGCAGTCTTGGGTAATTTAGTAGCTGAATAGAAAGTTACATTGTGCCAATCTTGCTGCCTTTAGTTCATCAACCTCAGGTAGAAATATTGGAACTGATTACATAAGTCATCTATACTGTATAATTGAATGTTTAATATGGAGAGCTATTAATAAATAAAGGGGGTGGTACACATCAGTAGGTTTTGCTGAAGGACGGGGGAGGCAGGAAGATCATGAGTTGTGAGTATACAGATACATCCACATATATGTGTGTATAATAGGAGAGTGGTTAATGTGTATAATAGGAGGGCGGTTAATGCCCTTAAGCAATGGATACATGTGGGTTTGATGGAGACTTGTGTGAACTCCCATTGAGTATTTTGTTAATCTGGTTTCCATTTTGTAGTGAAATGGTAACTATTAACTTTAATTCAGCGTGCACTAGGTACGTTAACATATATTTCATAAAAGTGGATCCAGTATTATAGTTGCTGAGCGAAGACCTCAACTCTTGTTAGTAATTCAGTGGGTGCAGGTTATTTGTTTTGTTTTGTTTTTAAGGCAGGGTTTTTCTGTGCAACCTTGGCTGTTCCGGACTTTGTAGACCAGGCTGGCCTCGAACTCAGTCATCCTCTTGCCTCTGAATCCCTGAGTGCTGGGATCACAGGCCTGCACCACCGTGCCTTGCTCTCTAAGTGCTTCTTGGTGCCAATATGCTTCAGTATCATGAGCCAGAGGGTGTTAGTTAAGCTAATTCACCTAAACCCCACGTTTCCTTCCTGTGCAATTATGGGTATTTGAGAAACAAAGCAGATAAAGCCTTGCTGATATGTGAGGTAAAGGTAAAGGAGATAGGTGATTGTTCAGGTTTATAAAAGTTGTTAAAGTTCCTTGGTTAAGCCTATCAAAAAGGTATTCTGAATTCACTTTAGTGGCCCCTCTAGCAATCAAAGTATCTGTTCTTTGCTAAATCCTATTTTCCCTTTCAGAGAAGTTCTCTGGGTATATATACAGGTATGCACAGCAGGGGAGAGAAGCATGTCACATTTTCAAAATCCAGTAGTTACAGGATTAATTACTAGAGTTGGTAAAGAAGAAAATAATGTATTTTTAAAAAAAAAAAAAACATTTTTCCTTGTGTTTTTCAAACCCCTGGTCTTACTGTTATTTAGTAGAAAATTTCCTGTTATGTTCCAAAAGTAAAGATGATGGTACAAATGATTATATAGCCCAATGCTAAGATTGCTAGACAGAAAAATGCATTCAGGAAACTCATGCTGTTTTTACTCAGCTATGACTTCCATAGCAACTGTTACTGCGAATTCACTTTGTGTACTTGAAGTTTTTTCCCCCCTGCACTTTAGTAGGCTGCTAATAATAACTGCTGGTGTAATTGATTACATTAATCTTTATATCCATTTCTTACTATCTCTTTTTTTAGTAGGTTCTCTCTAGTGAACACTAGTATACAATACAAATATTCTCAGTGCTTACTGACCCCTATTCTTTTAGTTCAGGGCCTTCTTCCCCACAACACCTTGTACCTGATACCCCAGCCATTCCCTTTGCAGTACACAGATCAATTTGATAAGCCATTTCCAGTACCTATAAATTTACAAACATTTTAATTTTGCTTTGAAACAAAGTAAAAGGCACAGATGCTCTGCCATTCACCTTTTATCTTCATGCTGAGCAAAGCCACCATAAATCATGTTTGGTCATTTTACCTCTCTATTCACTGAGACCTCAGGATTCAGTGTAAGTATTAGTAATGTGGGAATCTGAAATACCTTGCCCCCATAGCTTCCTTGCACATTCTAGATTTGCATATTCCAATCTTAAAAACAAAACAAACAAAAAAACTACTTACACCTTACAATGAATTGTCATTGGGCATATTCAAACAAGATAATATTGTGGGCTTAAAAGTATTCAGTTAATGGTGGGAAATATCTGCTCTATACTAATATTTGGCTAAAGGATCAGATATTCTATCTTAAGGCCCAATAACATGCCACAGACTCCTTTGTAATTCATGTTTAATTCTTTGCTGCAGACAACATGCCCTTGTTCCAGACCATCAAGGATTATGTTGTAAATTTCATGTGATAGTTATTAAAAATTGCATGTGGAATCTGTTCCATCCACATATATTCTAATACTATAAGAGCCATTACATCAGTTGTTCTCCACCTGTGGGTTGGAAACCTTTTGGGGGTTGAACGACCCTTTCACAGGGGTCACATATCAGCTACTCTGCATATCAGATATTTACATTATGATTTGTAACAATAGCAAAATTACAGTTTTAAAGTAACAATGAAATAATCTTATGGTTGCAGGTCACAACAACATGAGGACCTGTATTAAAGAATCACAGTGTTAAGAAACTTGAGAACCACTGCATTAGATCATTTGGCCCAAATAGCAGTTACTTTTGTCCCAATTTTGACCTATTACAGGATCTCTCCCTGATTTTGGTCCTACTCAAAGCTGGTATACTTGCATGTCACTCACTCAGTAAATATATCAGAGCAGCAACTCCAACTTACCAGTGTTTTACTTTCACAAAAAGTGGTCAAGGTGTGGTGTTTTCTACTTAGTGGTGGAATACACCAAAAATGTTGTAATAAGTGCGGTGGTTTTCCATGGTTGTCCCAGTATATTCTCAAAACTATTGGACCCCTCAAAATTTCACTGACATGAATCTCTAAGACAGTTGTGTCCCTCACATGTACTGGTCCTGGGATGTAACTATCAGTATTTTCTCTCTTGGTCTAATTATTGGTGTTACCTGTGTAGTGGATCAAACTGCCCTTCAGAATATCCATATGATCCAAATCTTTATAACAAATTAGGAGTGTTTTATATCCCTGGGGCAAAGCCATCAATTATTTAGGCTGTCTGTATCTGAAATCATGCTAATCTCTCCTAACATAGATATGTCTAGTACAGATGAGATAGTTGTTTTGAGTTTTTGGTAACTCTCTCCTTTCTTGTACTATTGTGGATTTTTTTTAGTGGTCTAAACTAGCTAACTAAATAGGAAAATGATTGGCATATTTTTCTATGTATCATCAGCTCTTTAAAGGTGGCATGAATTTTTATTGTTTTCCACAGAATTTTGTATAGGTGTTTGTTGTTGCTCTGTATTTTACTGTCTTGGCTATAGTAGCATCTTCAAAGTTTATACTTACAGATATTTCCCAGAATCAGAACAATTTTTTCTTCACAGATTAAGGATGTGCTGATTAGCATTAACTGTCAACTTGACACAACCCAGAATCACCTGGGAAGATTCTGACTGAAGAATTAGCTAGAACTGGTTGGCTTGTGGACATTTGTCTGGGGAAGTGTGTTGATTGTTACCTGATATAGGTAGACCCAGTCCACTATGGGCAGCACTATGGGCAGCTGGGCTTTGAACTATGTAAGTTTGAAAGCAGGCAAGCAAGGACTTGTGTATTTATTCTTTCTCTGCTCTTGGCAATGGATGTGATCCTTTAATTTTCTTTCTTGACATCCAAACTATAATGGTATAATGGATTATAACCTGGAATTGTAAGCCAAATAAGCCCTTTCTTCCCTAAGTTGCTTTTGTCAGGTTATTTTTTTACAGCAAAAAATAATTGAAGAACACTGCCCCTATAATCAGATTCTCAGGTAAGCTTAAGTTAAAAGAAAATCACTTCCATATACTTGAAGTTAACCAGTAGAATTTTCTGTACATTTTGTGGTATTTACAAACATGGGAAATTTTCAGAATAGATTTGTATAGTAAACATGTTAACATATTTCTTTTAGACTATTCTCTAATTTGATGTGTGTATGTGTGCGCGTGTGCATGTGTATGTATGTGTTGTGACTGAGGAGCAGAAAAAAATGAGATTGCATGAAAATGTATCCTATGAGACTAATTAAGACATATGAAGATATATTTTTCATAAAAGAGTTCTGTATAGGGTTAAGGCTATGGTGGATGCTCTGTGGCCAGATAGTTAAATTGGTAAAGTGCTTGTCATGCAATCATGAGTCTCTGAGTTTGATCTCCAGAATCTACATACAAAAAACTCAAGCACAGTGGTATCTACTTCTAATTCTAGCAGTAAGGAAATAGTGGCTGGTGGATACCTAGGGCTCAACCAGCCTATCTTTATCAGTGGCTCCTGGCTAGTGAGATACTGTGTCTTTTCAAAAATGCTGAATGTGGCCAAGGAAGGATACCAGAGGTTGTTTTCTGGCCTCTATACATGTGCGCGCGCGCACGCGCGCACACACACACACACACACACACACACACACACACACACACAAACCCACAATATAACTAACTTTTTTTTTTTTAATTTTGCCTGTAAGCATGTCTGTGCACCACACGTGCCCCTTGTACCTGTGCAGGCCAGAAGAGGGAGTCAGATCCCTGGGGACTAGAGTACAGGTGGTTATAAGCTGCCATGTGGGTGCTTGGCATGGAACCCAGGTCCTGTGGAAGAACAGCCAGTGCTCATAACTGCTAAGTCATCTCCCCAGCCTACTTCCAATTTTATTTTGTATAAAATATTTACTATTCTGTGTGTATAAGTGTTCTGCCTGTATGTATGCCTTTGTACTGTATGTGTACAGAAGTTAGAAGGAGTGCTGGATCACCTGGAACTGGAGTTACAGATGTTTGTTAGCCACAATGAGGTTTCTGGGACTTGTGTCTCAGTCCTCTGGAGTAGTAGCCATTGCTGTTAACTGTTGAGCCATTTCTCCAACCCCTCTATATTACTATCTTTTAATTATATATTCAAAATTGCCAATGTTAATAAATATACATTTAAGTTAATTTCTATAACATCAATTCCTCACCAGGTATGCCCTATGATTTTTGTCTATTAATAATAAAATTATTTTTTAAATGGAAAAAGATAATTTTCCTCCATTTTCTTCTAAACCCTACCTTACCATACATTTTCTTTGTTTTTAGATACATTTTTGTGCATGTAATTCAAAGGCTATATCTATAGTCCCTTTTCTTTTTGTCCAATGCTGAATCACTTTATATTTAATGCTAGGTCTAAATACCCTCCACCCAAATTCATGAGTTGAAACTTAATTGCCAATGTGATAGTATTGAGAAATGGCACTGCGAGCTGGAGAGATGGCTCAGCAGTTAGGAGGACTAGCTGCTCTTCGAGAAGACCGAGCTTCAATTCCCAGGACCTACTTACGGGAAATACACAAACACCTGTAACTCCAGTTCCCAGGGATCCAATGTCCTACTTTGGCTTCCATAGGTACTACAATATGGTACACATATACACATGCAGGCAAAACACCCATGCATATAAGATATATATTTTTAATTTTAAAAAAGCAGTGGGATTTTTGGAAGGTAATTAAATTATGAGATCAATACCGCTAGCAGGGCTTGAAGGCACATGCATACAAAAGCAGTGCATGTGCACAAGTACACACACATACACAAACATTTTATTTTGTATGCTAATCTAAAAATCATTTTTAAAAGGCCTTGAAGCAGTTCATTTTCTTCTGTGAGGACACATTATTCATCCTTTCACCCTCTTTCATCATTTCTGCCTGGCCAGACACCAAATACCAGTGTCTTGAGCTAGAAATCTCAGCCTTTAGAACAATAAGAAAAAAATTATTTCCTTTCTTCTTTGCTTCCTTCCTTTTGAAGTAGGATATCACACTGTATATAGGTTAGCAATCCTCCTGCCTCAGCCTCCAAAGTTCTAGAATTCGAACCTGAGTCATCATACTCAGCTTATAAATTTGTCTTATACATTATTTAGCAGCATAAGTACATATAACATTTTATGCATTTTCATTTGTGTACCTTAATACGTCTATCTGACTTTCTTTCAATGTTACTGAACAAATTTAGATGTTTATATTTGTTCTATTTGTTGAGAAAATTAAGCATTTCTGTTTTGTCCAGTCAGATTCAGTTTTGTCTTTTTAGTTGTGAGCTCTAGCCTTTAAAAGCCAAGACATCTCTCCAGCCCTGGTTATTTTTATAATGTGTATGAGTGTTTTGATTGCATGCATGTCTATGCACCAAATGTATACCTGGCTCCCACAGAGGCCAGAAGAGAGTATTGGTCTCCTGGCATTAGAGTTAAAAATTGCTGTGAGCCACCATGTGGGTTCCGGGGCCTGAACCTGAGTTCTTGCAAAAGATTGTGTAGAACAGGGCAGCAATAGAAATAGGTTACTTGGAAAAAATGCACTACTATATAAGTTTCAAGGAGTAAGTAGACTTCATTAGGCAGTTTTCTAAGATGAGGGGCCCCAGGTCATTTCAATAAGTGAAAGGACAAATAAAAAAGCACTATACTGTGAAATAACATGATTTTCACAAGACTCTGTAAAGATTTAATACTGTTGATTCCTAAGAGAGAAGAGGTAAGGGAAGTGAAAAGGGATGAAATCAAAGAAGTGAGAACATTAGTAATATAAAATAATGTCTCAACTTTGTCCAGCCAAGCAAAAGAAAGCTAGTGATGAGTGACAGCAATATGGAGGTTGAAGGGATGGACACACGAGGAAAATGAACAGTGGAACAGATGCCATAGCTCTGAAGAGACATGACAAGGAATTAAGCAATGAAAGTGAGGCTGGAAAGAGAGCAAACACAAAAGAAACCACCATAAAAGTCTGCTGAGTTTGTCTATTAACAAGAAAACTGATGGAGTTCATCCACTATTACCAGTGAATAACCACAGCTTCCAGTAGCAATATGGTTATAACTTACAAGCAAAGTGTTAAATAAGTGAACTAAGTATCAGAATTTTATCTAAAGAAAGTTCAAAACTTTCTAAGTAATCAAAAGTAAAGAATATTATTTATTCACAACGTGAAGTTAGTTGCATTATATAATTATTTACTTTTGCTAAGTAATTTTAAAACTGTAGGCAAACTTTAACATTAGCAAAGAATTCAAAGTTTTAAAATACAGTGTTTTTTTAATTCTGAGAATTTCATACATATTTCACCCCTTACTCCTCCCGAGTCCATCTTTGCTACCTACTTCCTGCCCACTTCCAACTTCATGTCCTCTTTTTTTTTTTCCAACAACCCAATGAGTCCAATTTGTGGCTGCTCATACATTTATGGTTATAGGACCATCTGCTGGAGCGTGGAGGGGCCATAGCCTCAAAGAAAACTGACCCTTCTTACCACTGAGGTCTTCAACTTGTCTGTAGCTCCTCAGCTAGGAAGGGCTCCTAAAGCCCTTCCCCAATGCTGGACTGTGATTGTCTTCATCTTGTACAGATCCTGTAAGGACTGTGAATTCATGTACAAAATGGGCCTGTTATATCCAATCGATGGTTCTTACAATCCTTCCGTCTCCTCTTTTTTCATGGTTCCTAAGCCTTGTGGGGGAGGGATGTGATATAGTTGTCGTATTTGTGTCTGAGCACTCCACACCCAATTCTGCATTTTTTAACCAGGTATGAGTTTCTGCATTAATATCTAGTCACTTAGGGCAGAAACAAACTTTAATGTTTGAGAGCCACACAGGACTTTGGAGGACAGTTTGCTATTACATCCACTTTGCAAAAATACTAATAAGTTCACCCCCTGGGGCCTATGAACTCCTCAGCCATGGGTACTTGGGGAGATTTAGAATACTGGGCATGTGTTTCTCTTTTAAAGAGATTTGTTTGTTTGTTTGTTTTCTGAGGCATGGTTTCTCTTCTAACTGTCCTGGAACTTACTTTGTAGACTAGGCTGGCCTTGAACTCATAGAGATCCACCTGCCTCTGCCTCCCAAGTGCTGGGATAAAAGGCATGCACCACCACTGCCTGGCTTTAAAAGAGATTTTTAATGTATGGACTCTTACAGAGTTGATGAACAATTGGTGAGACTATCTAATAGAATATAAGTTGTAATTTACTTGAAAGAGTATAATACCAAAGATGAAATTGTTTCTTTTAAACTTCATTTTGGAGTCTGGAGAGAAAGCTCAGCTGTTAAGAACACTTACTGCTCTTGCAGAAGACTTGGATTTGGTTCCCAGCACCCTTGCTGCAGGTCACAACAATCTGTTTCAGTTTCAGGGGATTTGACACCTCTTCTGATCTCCTGGAGATCAGAAGCATGAATTATGGTTACTCACATACACTAAATCACACTCAGATACACATAAAATTAAATAAATATTTTTTAAATTAAAAAATACATCACTGGTGGTGCATACCTGTAATTCCAGCATTCAAGGATGCTGAGGCAGGTGGATCTCTGTGAATTTAAGACCGGCCTGGTCTACAAATCGAGTCCAGAACAGCCAAAGCTACACAGAGAAACCCTATCTCAAAAAAGCAAAAACAAAAACAAACAAACAAAATTATTGCTGGAAAACAGTTTGGAATCTTTCTAATTTACTTTAGGTATGATAATAAGCATTATGTGAAGTCCAAAGCAAATTTTGTGTTAAAAAATGAAAAAAATTAAATTTAGTTACTTGTTCTATCTTTAAATTAATTTCTTTAAAAATAATTATACTTGTACTTACTTTAAATACTGATATGTCTGTGTATGTGATCATTTTTCAAAATCTTTAATATTTAATTCTTGGGTTCAACAAACTAAAAAGTATACCTGGGGAATTCTAAAGTACAAGTATTATGCTGCCTCGCAGGCCAGCCAAATAGATTACTTCCATTAAACACATAATTATATTTAATTTTCAAAGTAAAACTCTTATCTTGTTTAGTAATACCTGGTTTTAAATGTATTTTTGGTTATAAAAAATAACTCTTTAGGCATAAATCTGTGACAATTAGTATGTTTTAAAGGAAGGGAACTAAACATAAAATATTGGAGTTCTGAGGGGTTTGGTTTCACTGAAAGTGATGAGAACTAAAAGATCAGTAATATTTCAGTTCTTCCACGGAGTTCCAGATTTACTATAATTTAGAGGGTGGTTTAAGGGGCCCTGAAGGTTTAAGTACCAGATTTTGCTTATTCCAATTTCTGTATTAAAGTTTATAAAACAGGCAGAAATGTTTTTTTAGAGCTATTTCGGAGGTCGGATCAAGCGAGATCCTGGCATTAAAAAAGGTGGTGTTAGATTAGCGCTTCAGTCCCCACCGTATAAGGACGTTTGCTTTTACATCCCGCGCTTTTTGCCCTTTGCCCTTGGCCATCTTTTCTTCCTCTCAGGGAGGAGGTCCATGCTGCAGAGCCACGGGGAAGGGGGAGGCCTCCTGCTGGTGCATGGCTTTCCCATTGGCGGACTCTGCAAGCTAGACCGAGGCCCGAGCTGCAAAAGAGGAAGCGAAGGAGGAGAGGCGGAGCTAGACAGGAGGCGGTGCTAAAAAAGCCTAACGGAATCCAGACGCCAGTGCAATTGTGCGCGCCAGGCTGCGACGGCGGTGGTGTCGCTGAGAGCTGTAGCTCAGCTGGTGAAGTCTTCCCCTCGGGAAGCTCGCTAATCTGTCGCCTCCGCCGCCGCCCACGCGGCGGTAGCGGCAGGCGGCCTTGCTGGTGCCTCCCTCCTCTGCCACCTCCACCCCTGCCTGCTCACTTGCCGGTGCCGTGGAGAAGGCGGCGGCAGCTTTGGCGGCTCCACTATGGCGGCGGCGGGGAGGGGGGACAGTAGTTTTAAAGTAGACACCTGCCCTTGCCTCAGAGAAGGTGAGTTCCCGTCCCGGGACGCGATGGCGGCCTGTTCGCCTTCGCCGCCTGACTGCAGCTAGCCGGAAACCCCGGCTGGGCGCGGTTCGACACCGCCCCACCCCCCACCTGCTGTGGCGCAGTAAAGGCCAAGCTTGCCCCGCCCCGTCCCGCCCCGCTCTACCGGGCTTGGTCCGTCCCACCCCACCCCACCCTCCCCCACCCCACCCTCCATCATTATGCCCTAGAGTGCCAGAAGGACTGAAGTTGTGAAGGGCATCCGTAACCTCCCTTCCCCAAAGGCCCCCAGGCAAAGGAATGGCAGATACTCTTGAGGCTGGACTTTCAAGGGAAAAAAAATAAACATAATTTTTTTGTCTTAGTTAGAGATGCTTTAGTGTGAAGTAGGACACCGAGGTGCGATTTGGGAAGAGGAGGCAGAGGAGAAGTGCTGTAGATCTAGATGGCCAGGGTAAAGGAAAGGGAAAGCAAAGAGAGACTATCAGAAATTGTAAAAGGACCCCCCCCCCGTGAAATTCAAATTCAACGTATTGCAGGATAGAAACTCAGGGAAGAAACTCGGGCAGGGAGATATTAACAGAGATGGAGTTAGCAACGTGGGGAGGTTAGTATGTGTACTTGAGCTTTAGAGGCGGAGAATTTGCCAGATAATAGGGTCATAGGTTCCCCTGGAGCAGTGAGGACTGTACTAAAGAGAAACAGTGTTTGGCAGGAGCACAGATTTCAGAAATCATTTGGAGAATTTCCTTCAGTATTTGAGGTTATGACCTAGTAAAACACTGTTTAAGGGACCATCTTTAACATTTCTTTGGGTTCAGCTAAGTGCTGTTGTACCTGCCAACACTTACTATGCCAAACATGGAGAGATGTGTTTGAATATAGCTACCTTAACACAGACTATCATATCTCTGTAAACAGCCTACTATTAGATTGTGAAGTATGCCATTGCAATGTGTTTTAAAGCAGTTTTGGAGATGTTCTTAAATGGTTAAGACTGATTCTGCTGCAGAAGCTCTCAGATTTAATAATTACTGTAAAGTACTTGCTGGATTACCTTATCTTGCTCATCCAAAGTGAAAGACTGTGAATGTAAAAATAGAAGAAGCAATTTTAAGTTTCTTTCTTTGATAAAGACACTCATTAAAACTAACTCATTAAAATTAACCACATGAAATAATATCTTCACATTCATAAATTATATACCCTTGTGGGCAATTTCATAATATTTCGCACCTTTCACTTTGGTGGGATGGCAAAAACGATAAAAAAATCCCCCATAATATTTGTAATAGGTACATTATATTAATACCACCTACTAAATAGAGAAATTGGGAATCCACTGTGATATGGTGGTGATTTATCAACAATCTTACTGAAGACAATTTTTGAAAGGCTTCAATCAGCCATGAATTATACCATTGTTTGGAAACTCCTGTGCTTTTACATTTTCAAGGGGATTTTGTGATTGCTTTTTCCTTTTTTGTTTGTTCTGTTTTGAGACATGGTCCCATGTAGTTCACACTCGCCTCAAACTCACTGTGTAGCAGTGGACTGATCCTTCTGTCTACACCTCCTGAATCTGGGATTACATGTTTGTGCCACCATGCCTGGCTTTAACTTGTTTAACAAGCTTTGTCTATAACCAGCAAATAGGTGGGAGTGTTTTTGTAGGCATCACACAGTTGGCCCTGGTGATCTGTTCATGGTAAGGTTTAGAAAGAATATTTCATAGAAAAACGGCTTTTTGCCTCACTGTGTAACTGCTTTGGTTACAGTGTCTTTGAATATATGCAAATAATAAAAGCATTATAAGAGAATTTCAGGGGCCTGCAAGATGGCACAGTAGGAAAAAGAACCTGTAACACACTTCAGGACCTGAGGTTATTTCCTGGAATCCACATAAAAGGAGAGAACTAACTCCTACAATTTGTCTTCTGACCTACATACACACACATACACACACACACACACACACACACACACACACACACACGCACATACATACACTGTGGCACTTGTGTACTCACACAAAGTGAATAAATGTAAAAAATAAATTAATGAAGTCAAAACAATATCTGGAGTCTGGTACAGTTGATACAGATTATGTGCTCATAAAACCGCTAGACTTTGTGATCCTGAATTGGTCCCAGATTTCCTTGATTTGGGCTTCCATTACTGAAATAAGGGACTTGGAGAAAACAAAGTCTGAGATTAATTTCTGATCTGAAAATATGAATGATGATTTTAGAGATTACGTTATTTCTTTTAGTAGAATTTGGTGGCTGCATATAAAAACAATTCATAAATCATAAGAAACCTTGACTATAGTTACCACTTGACACTCACTGAATAAGGAAATCTATGTTGAAATACTGTTGAGAAAGTTTACTAAGATATGAAAAAAGCAAATGAAATTGTTATCTTAAATTACCTGTTGTTTGATTTTAGTTTCAGTATCCTTCATTAACTCTGAAGTCCAAACTAAAACCCCCTTACATTTTCACTTTAAAATGGTAAATATTTAACACATTGAAATATCTTCAAAACACTATTAGGCTTCAGAATTTTGTTTAGATATTTATAAAACACCATTTTTCTAGCTGTACTGTACAAAAGAAAAGGAAAAATATTTCTTAGTTGTGTGCCAATATCTGTTTTTCTAAATCTTGGTATGTCTCTGAAATATGTCACAGTGTTACCAGGATCACAATTATTATCATGATCACTCCTGATAATTATTATAGATCATGTTCACTATATATGTGTGTGCGTGTGTGTGTGTGTGTGTGTGTGTGTGTGTGTATATATATCACAGTATTATCACAATCACTCCTGTTAAGATCATGAAAAGTGGTTTGAAAAGCATTTGCTGGCCCATTTACAGTTTGTAGCCAACACTCACAATGACCTTTTTCTCCCTTAGAGTTGGTAATAGCAAATGGCAAGAGACATAAAAATTGTCATACAGGGAATGTTCAAAATTTATCAAAAAATTCTACTGAGATATTGAATAAAACAACTTAAAACAAGCAAAAGAAATGCTAAGAAAATAATTTGCAAACACACACTCACACACACACACACACAGACAAAGAGAGAGAATTTATGGATAAAGGGAGTCAGACAACATTTTAGAACTCTTCATATTTCATTTAGTGAAGTTTTTCAAATAATAACAAAATGAATTGTGATCCACTAGTGATGCTAAATGTATTTGTAGTTTCATTAACTCTCCTTGCATGTTTGGTTTTCCCTTAAAAAAAATCCAAGTTTGTATTTTAGATTGAAAAACATTGTGGATTTCAATTTCATTGTTAAATGGTTCCAATAGCAGTCACCTTCTCATAGCAATTACAAAAGGCTTTCCTTTGTCTCCCTGCTGTTTGGTAAAACTTTGGGTCACTTGTCACTAAGTTCTCAATCAGAAAACCTAGTTAAATCTTTCCTAAATTTACTAAGTAATCAATGAGTGCTAGTGTGTATGTGAACCATACTGGTTAGTACTAAGAACTTACAGTTCAACTTAGAAACATTTGTAATGGACCTGGACATATGACTCACTCAGTGGTTAAGGTAGTCTACTATTTTTCCAGAGGATCAAAGTTCTGTTCCCAGCAATCACATCAGGAGGCTCACAACTGCCTGTAACTCCAATTCTAGAGGATCTGATGCCCCCTAATGCATACATATGGCATACATTTATGCAACACACACAGATACACATAAATAAAAATATCAAAAGAAATAGCCATAAAAAGAGCTCAGTAGCAGTTTGTGGACAAAAAAGTGTTTGGTAAGTGTTTGCTTCAAAAGCATAAGAATCTGAGTTCCATCCCTCAGAATCCATCTGAAAACATGCATTGTGGTACACACTTGTGATCCCAGATTAGAGAGGCGAATGCAGGAGGACCACTGAGGCACAGCAGCCAGCCAGTGTAGCCTAATAGGTGAGCTCCAGGCCAATGAAAGACCATGTCTCAAAGGATGTGGATAGCATTCCTGAGGAACACGCCAAAGGTAGTTGTATCCTCCCCCCCCCATCCCTACCCCACACGCCAGTGTACACACAGATGCGTAATAAAAAAAGAAAAGAAAAATAAGCTCAGGTGTGCTTGATAGTAAGATTATAACATAAATCAGCAAGTAGAGCAAGTAGGGCAAGTATAGTTTTAAATATAACTGGTCACACCCCTGAGCTATGAGTACCATTCGAGTGTTTCTTATAAAACTGCTTCTGTGGTATACCAAATGTGCACACCAAAGCATATTATATTGTGAGTCTAATATTGGTGTCTGTCAAAAATAATTAGTAAACAGGATTAAATTTCTGTTTCCAACATTTGGTAGATTGGAGGTGTCTAGAGATGAGTGTCCACTTATTAGTGTCTGTCCCCCCTGAATTACATCAGTATGTAAAAATAATCACTAATCATATTCTTAGCCTATTAGTCCAACTTGAGGAAGTTTCCTTCTATACATTACATATATGCTAGGATAGAACTTTGTTTTCCATGTGAAACAACCTTGTACATTTTTTTCACATGCATTAAACTGTTGACGTGAGTAGCATATATTTAGTCGCTATCTTATATAAAGCAGCTGACATGGAATCAAGGAAATTAAGATTACTCAGGACATTAGCTATATTTCTGGTTTCATAAGCATGACTCCTGAGCTCCCTAGCCAAAAAGGCTTATCGTTACAAAGGTCAAATACTCTGTGTGCAGAAAAACAGAACAAATATCCATCATAAGCATAGTATTCGCAATAATTTTAATTCTGTTTTATTTTGTTATTGTTGAGGTGCCATGGAAAACTCTGCACTGATTGTGATGACCTGTGTAAAAGTACAAGAACTTCTCAAACTCATAAGGCAGAAGCTATTTTAATAACCTAAAACTAAGGATGCAAAATCACACTGTAGTTATGAGCATTTCTCATATAGACAGGTATATATTCACATTTCTAGTAAAGATGATATTTCTGAGGACTCTTTAAATGGAGTGTGGCCATTAGAGACAAAAGTGTGTTAAAAATGTTGTGTCAAATCTAACATGCCTCCTTATTTTCTACCTCAGGAATATGATCTGCTGATTTTTTTTTCCCTATGATTATGATAGTATTAAAGGAATACGGAAGTCAAGTCAACTCTTGACAAAAATCCTATTAATGAAGGACATTTTAGGATGATTTTCTCTAAAGGTCTATTCACAGAAAATATAGCTCATGTATTCTTTGCAAAAGCAAAATTAATCTTTCACAGATTTTTCTGTCAATAACAATGAGATTTGCAAATATAGTAAAAGCAGTTCATTATTTTGGATTTTTTTCTACTTTGTCATTATTAAAGTAGAATATATAAGTTCTTTACGATGCTGTATTTCTTTATATCAAGATCAACTAGACTATCAAATTCACAGTTCTGCAAAGCTTTAAAATAGCTAATGTTAAATAATTTCATAATCATCTGGGTTGCCCTAAGGATAAAATTTTGTTATTTGAGAATGTGAGATAGATTTTCATAGCTAGAAGCACCTAATTTGAGTAAGTTTAAATTTATCAGGCTAACCAAAGAATATTTTATCACACCAAACAAAGAATGTTCTCATTCCCAGAACTGAGGAAATGTGGTAACCTTGCATTTGCTTTCTTCAGAAATAGTCTATACTTTATAATTCTGTAAGTGAAATTGGAGCAAAACCATAATTCTTTTCTGACTTCTGCCATAAGTGTTAACTTTTTGTTAGAAAAAAATTATTTCACCCTAAATTTCCTGTTACTTAATATTAGAAGAAAGTTTCAAATCATTTTGATTTCACATGTAGTTGCATTATTTTTTGATTCAGAAGTTAATGTCATTTTACTGTAACATGACAGCTTAGCTGTTTTCAAAAGTCACAATCCAACAGAAAAAAATTGGTTTCTGTAGAGTGAATTTGCTTTTATATCATTAAAGCATATATTCTGATAGAAACAATGAATATTTTAATCAATATGGGGAATTCTATTAAATCCTAGGTGTAGAATGTTACCAGTATTAATATTCATAATTACAAATCCATTTCTCTGCTGTTACTATTTTCTTTCCCTAGACTGTTGCAATTATTTTTTAATATAAACTTACAACCATAAATTTAACATTTTATCTTCACCAATCCTTTATTTCTCCTATGGTCCCTAATCTCTTCTTTTATGAAGTAAAGTCATAGATTGGATTGGTTCTAAACTACAGGTGACTTCTACCCCATGAAGATTAATTGGCAATGATTTCAGACATACTTGGGTTTTCATACTAAGGAATCCTCCTATTAGCTTACTGGTCAGAAGCCAGGGGTGCTGCCAGATAGCTGCAGTGTATTTTAGGACAGCCTTTCAACAATGTTATATGGCACAAAGTGACTGTAAAGATCACTATATTTTTCAACCAAAGATTGAAAATTATGCACCAGATCTTTTAAATAAGACTGAAGTGAACTAGGATAATTATACCTAAGAGTAAATAAAAATTTTAAAGCTTCTAAGTGAGTAAATAAGCATACTTTTATTGAGTATATAGCATATGTTGAACATTTGGAAATAAACATATTTGTCAGATCTTAGGAATTAAAATTATACATTATATTTCTATATAATTTGATGGAAATCGTTTAGCATAGTTAAATGATTTACTCAAGGTTATGTCTTTTTACTAATACAACATTTTTTTTCTCGTTGCCAAGAACTATAGATTAAAGTCTTTAACTTCATTGCAAATTTTATGAAAGTTATATTTTCTCAAATTACGTCAACCTTCCACATAGGAAGGAAATAAGTCAAAAAACAACTTTTTGAGGTAGGGTCTCACTGTGCTTTCCTAGCTGGCCTAGAACCCTTTGTGTAGTCCAGGTTACCCTCAAACTCAGATGTTTGCCTGTATCTGCCTCCTAAGTGCTGGGATTAAAGGCATGAGCCACCAGTCACCACTGAAACATTGTTATTAATAGGAAAATAGTGTTGATCCATTCTCCAACCAAAGACTGAAGCCACATTTAAGTATAAATCCATTACATTGAATGGACAAACTCTCTTATTTGATAGCATTTATAATTTGTCACAAAACTACTGTTTCATTTCAAACCATCTCCTAAATGTGGAAGAGAATCACTGACATCATGATACCAAAATAAAAGTTTATCAAATAAAGTCAAGTACAAAATAAGCTTTAGAAAAAGAAATGTGAAAGGTTAGTCTTTGTAAACAACTAAGTAGTTGATTGCAAAATGAAACTGTTTCTCTTCGTGTAGTGCTTTTAACAACTCCTTTCTTTTGAAATTAAGTGTCTTTATAATTTCATATTTACCCAACAATCAATAAAAGTTTTCTATATTAATAAGGAAAAGGAAAAATGAGAAGAGTATAAGGGGCAAAAAGGAAAGAAAGATATATATCCCTCAGGTTTCTTCAGCCATGCCTCAGTTATTAAATCCCAATTCTTTGACAAACACTTTAAGTTTAGGGGCCCAGGAGTACTCTAGGAGTTGCTACACAAGGGGAGCAACAAAACCAAAATATCTGAGCAAAGGGGTCTTTTCTGAGACTGATACTCGAAACAAGGACGATAGGTATTTTTAAAAAAGGTTTTTCTCTACTCGGTAGTGCTAGTCACTTGGGTCACAACAAGAAAGTTGACTCTTCCTCTTCCAGCAGCTAGCAGATGCATGCCAATAGCCTCTCAGCCAAAAATAGCTTCTCTTCCGAACCAGACTTGTTTTGTTCTCAATGTCTAAAGAAGTTTGCCATTCAACATTTCAACCTCTTTAAGAAGTAGCTCTCAGGGAACTCTTGTACAGAATTAGATTTGACTCCTGACTCTAACCCATAATAGATGTGTGGCTTTGTGATGATCTCTTCAAGTTTCACATTTCACTTTTGAGCAGGTATATTCACATTCATGATGAATGTAAGATACATGCTGCTTGAGGATAAATTGGACAGCATAGAATGGTCCTTAAGAAACAATAAATTTGTTCGCAATGGAAATCCAACTTCCACAATCTTCCCGATAACAAATTTAAGACTTAAAAACATTATTTTTAATTTGGGAGAAGAGGGTGCATGTTAACACATGCCACAGGAGGGATGTAGTGATCAGAAGATAACCAGTAATCAGTTCTCCCCTTCCACCATATGGGTTCTGGGTATCCAACCCAGGTCTTTAGGTCTGGCAGCAAGCACCATTGCCCACTGTGCCATCTCACCAGCCAAAGAGATCTTAAAAGGCTTAAGTTAGTTGAATATAGCAAGACACAATGTAAATGGAATATAAATATATATTGAATCTTCTTTGGGATCCAGAAACATTTCTTCCATATAATCCTATTCTTAAGGAGTACAGTTGAATCAACCCCAGGTGGAATAGAACCATGTACTTGTCAGAAATCAGCTGAGTGTGAGTCAGCAACATAGTGTGACATTGTCTTGAGCTATGTTAGCAGAAGAAAGTATGCATTCAAAATAAGGGTTTATCAGAAGAGGGAGAAAACAGGGAACAGGACAAAGGCCTACCACTGAGAGACTCTGAAAGACACTACACATCAGGGTATTGAAGTAGATGCTGAGACTCATAGCAAAACTTTGGGCAGAATGCAGAGAATCTAATGAAAGAAGGGGGAGATAAAAAGACCAGGAGGAGACAGGAGCTACACAAGGGGAGCAACAAAACAAAAATATCTGAGCAAAGGGGTCTTTTCTGAGACTGATACTCGAAACAAGGACCATGCATAGAGATAACCTAGAACACCTGCACAGATGTAGTCCATGGCAGCTCAGTATCCAAGTGGGTTCCCTAGTAAGGGAAACATGGACTGTCTCTGCCATGAACTCAGTGGCTGGCTCTTTGATCACCTCCCCATGAAGGGGGAGCAGCCTTACCAGGACATAGAGGAAGAGGATGCAACCAGTCCTGATGAGACCTGATAGGCTAGGGTCAGAGGACCTCCCCTATCAGTGAACTGTAGGAGGGGCATGGGAAGAAAAGAGGAAGGAAGGGTAGGATTGGGAGGGGACAAGGGAGGGGATACAGCTGGGATATGAAGTAAATAAATTGTAATAAATAAAAGATAAGAGTTCAAGTATACTTAAAACTGTCAAACCATATCTTTAAAATAGTCGCAATGCTACATTTTATGTTTTTCAGATTTTAAAAACAAAAACAAAAGATGGAGCAGAGTGCAGTCATCAAACATGTAATAACAGCACTAAGGAGGCTGAGGATATAAAGTCAAGGCCAGCCTGAGTTACATAATGTGATGCCTTCTCAAATTATGACATTGTTAAAGGGACTGTGGTTAAGTTACACACCATATGAAAGAACTTCAATTAATTCACAAGAGAAGTAAAGGGAAAGGGAAAGAATAAAGTCTAACTATTGAAGGAATGTTATACTGGGCAAAAGGGGATTTAAAGATACCATGTGTTAGGAAATCAAAGTAGATGCAGTGGAAGCTCTAAGTAGTATTCAAAGTTTTGCTCCTGTACCAGCACCATTGGTATTACCAGGGAACTTGTGAGCAATTTATAGGTTCAGCCCCAACCCAAAACTATTGAATCAGAAATTCTAGGTGTGGGTTTGGGTGCTTGTTTTTATTATCTCTCTATCTCCTGAGTACTAGGATTGTGGGTATTTACCCCCATTCTTTGGACTGAACCCAAGACATTATACACTCATCCAGATGATTCCCATCCCCACCCCTGAAACCCTGAATAAGAAAAATCATGCATGAGCATGTGTTCTAGAAAATTTGAGATTCAATTATATTTGAACTGATTAGGACAACTTGTTATTTAGATAAAATTAAAATAAATTGTAATATGTTTTTATTTTAATTTAATTTTATTTTAATTACACTTTATTTGCTTTGTATCCCCCCTCTACTTCCATCCCTCCTCCCCTCCCAACCCCTCCCTTCCTCCCCCTTCTCTACACACTCCCCTCCCCAAGTCCACTGGTAGGGGAGGGTTTCTTTTTCTTCCTTCTGATCCTTGTCTGTTAGGTCTCATCAGGAGTGGCTGCATTGTGTAATATGTTTTTGTTTGACTTTTATTGATATTGGTATTTTTTTTTTACTTAGAATACAAAACAGTGGCTCTCTTTATGATATTTTAATACTTATTCATACTCACCTCTTCTTACCTACCCTTGGTTTAGTTTGTCCTTTTTCTTTGATCCTTTCTTTATGCCAAAAATATATTTAATATTTGCATTAGAATTTTAGCCATTAATTTCTTTTATTCTCACCATATTATCCCCATTTAGACCCATTCCTCCAATAACATGGTCTGCCTTTGACTTCCATGTCATATACATATACAAATAAAGATTAAATATATCATGTTAGCTAAAAGTTATAGAATAAATATATTTCAAGTAATTCATGTATATAAATAATATAGTATATAGGTAATAATGTAAACTTTAGAGTGGAACAAATAATAGTAGGGTTCAATAGGGCATTTGAATTTAATTCTGCATTAAATACAGGGAAATTAATGATTTAAAATGTGTATTTAATTATATATATATATATATATATATGTATATCTGGGTGGTGTTGCACACCTTTAATCCCAGCACTTGGGAGGCAGAGGCAAGTGGATCTCGGAGTTCAAGGCCAGTCTCTTGTACAGAGTAAGTTCCAGGACATCCAAGGCTACACAGAGAAACCCTATCTTGAAAAATCTAACAAAAACCCAAGCAAAGCAAAAAAAAAAAAAAAATGGTATATGACGTATATATTTAATTGAAATTCTTCATAGAAGAAAAATGTATTTTTCAGAGTCTAGCTAATTCTGCTTAATATGTCCCATTCATTTTCCTGCAGTGGACAAAGTTCCACTCTTACGTATGAATGAATTTCTTTGCTTTGTATAAATATTATATTTTCGTTATCCATTTATTTGTTGATGAACATCATGGCGAGTTCTGTACCTTGATAATTATGACTACTGCTCTAATCAACAGGGATGTGCAAATTTCTCTGGGGTATATTTGCCTTAGGAATATAACGAAAGCTTATATAGTAAGCATACTTCAAGAGTGAATCATCACTCATCTTCTTTTATAATTTCTCATTTTCATGCTTTTAAATTTTTATACACTAGACTTAACACTTTCGTGCTATACAGAGAATTTGCCAGTGATGATATTTGTAGATGGTAAGGTTGAAACTCCACTTCTTATCAGGGACGGCCTTACTTAAGCTCAAACATCTACCACGTTGATAGTAAATGCTAAGCTCAGCCAATACCCTTTAGTTTTGAGAGATGGACATCTTATCTATATAGCTGTAGGTACTTCTAGTTCAAATCTCAAACCTACAACTGACTGCTAATTGAGATACTCATGTTGAGTCACTCATTTCTGTCTATTTAATGTAAATTCAATTCAAGTGCCGTAATATCTCTTGTCATTGTTTCATTTCATTTTAAGCTCTTCATTGTTATTTATACTCTTGCCTTCTTTAAAATACTTTTCTTAGACATTTATTTTGAAATGTATGTATTAATATTTTTAGTTAACGCACTATGTAAGTTGTTTTATTTTGACATTATCTTGTATATATATCATTATACATTGTTCTATTTTGTCTCCCTTCTCCAGTGCCCTCCTCTGTGCCCCTCCTTCCCATGGTTTGTTCTCTTAAACCTCTTGGAAGTAATCTGCCTCCTACTTCCTGTCTCTCCCCCCCCCTTAGCTCTCATCCTTCCCTTTTATGATCCCCTTTCTAGCTTAATGATCTGCACACATACATGCATGCATATGCACACATGTATACATAGGTATATATAAATACATATAATTTTAAATCTAGGTTCCATATATGCCAGAAAACAAGCAGTATTTTTTTAGAATCTTGCTTATTTCCCCTAGCATGATTTCCAGTCCATCCATTTTTTCCTGCAAATGTCACAGTTTCATTTTTAATTATAGCTTAGTGAGATTCCATTGTTTACATGTATTTTTTATTTTAATTCTTTTCTTCACAATTTATTCATTATATATCCTGATTGAAGCCTTCTCCCTCAACTCTCCACAGTCCCACCCTCTCTCCCTCTTCCCTTATCCCCTTCCTCTAATCTACTGAAAGAGAGAGTTCTCCATTATTGCCAACTGCTCGTAGCTTGTTAAGTCTCCTCTTCCTCCATGGCCTGGCAAGGCTGCATCATCAGGAACAAGTAATCAAAAAGCAGTAAACTTTATGTTAGAGGCAGCCCCTGCTCCCCTCACTCAGAGATCCACATGTAGACTGAGCTACCAGTTGGCCACATCTGAGCAGGGGGTCTAGGTCCTCTCGATGCATGGTCCTCCATTGGTGCATCAATCTCTGTAGAAACCCCTGGGCTCAGATCTTTTGGTTTTGTGGTCTCAGTGTGGTGCTCCTGTCCCCTCCATGTCCCTCTATTTCCACCCCTTTTTTCTTCTATAAGACTCCTTGCTCTTTGCCCAAAGATATGCCATGAGTCTCAACATCTTCTATCCCCTGTTAGGTGAATCCCTTCAGAGTACCCTCTATAGTAAGCTCCCATCCCCTTCTTCTCTTCTACCACTTCTGGTGTCTATCCTGCTTGCAATTCTGAATGAAATGTAAGCATCCTCCCTAGGTTCCTCCTTAGTGTTTAGCTTCTTTAGGCCTGTAAGATGGCTGTCGTATTTTAAATGGTGAATATCTGCTTATAAAGTGAGCATATACCATGCCTGTTTTTTCTGTTTCTAGGTTACATCACTCAGGATGATCTCTTCTAGTTTCATCCATTTGCCTCAAAAGTTTATGATTTCCTGATTTTTAATAGCTGAGTAGTATTCCATTGTGTAGCTATACCAAAATTTCTGTATCCATTCCTCGTTTGAGGGATATCTCGGGTGTTTCCAGATTTTGGCAATTACAAATAAAACTGCTGTGAACAGAGTTGAGCAAATGTCCCTATTGAATAGTGGGGCAATTTTTGGGTATAGACCCAGGAGTGGTATAGCTGGATTGTGAGGTAGTGCTATTCCCAATTTTCTGAGAAAGCACCAGACTGATTTCCAATGTGGTTGTACAAGTTTGCATTCCCACCAGCAATGGAGGAGGGTTCTCCTTTCTCCACATACTCTCCAGCATGTGTTCTCTCTTGAGCTTTTGATCTTAGCCATTCTGATAGGAACAAGATGGAATCTCAGAATTATTTTGATTTGGATTTCCCTAATGACTAAGTATGTTGAGCATTTTTAAAAGTGTTTCTCAGCTATTTGATATTCCTCTGTTGAGATTCTCTGCTTAGCTCTGTACCCCATTTTTTAATTGGATTGTTTTGTTGGTGTCTAATTTCTTCAGTTCTTTATGTATTCTTGATATTAGACCTCTCTTGGATGTAGGGATGGTGAAGACCTTTTCCTAGTCTGTAAGCTGTCGTTTTGTTCTGATGAAAGTGCCTTTTGCTTTACAGTACCTTTTCGGTTTCATGAGATCCTATGTATGAATTGTAGATCTCAGAGCCTGAGCTGTTGGTGTTCGGTTCAGGAAATTTTCTCCTATGCCAGTGAGTTGCAGGCTCTTCCCCACTTTTTCTTCCAACAGATTTAGTGTGTCTGGTTTTATGTTGAGATCTTTGATCCACTTGGACTTTAATTTTGTGCAGGGCAATTGATATGGATCTATTTGCATTTTTCTACATGTTGACTTCCAGTTAGGCCAACACCATTTGTTGAAGATGCTATCTTTTCTTTTTCCATTGAATGGTTTTGGCTTGTTTGTCAAAAATCAGGTGCACATAGGTGTGTGGGTTTATATCTGGGTCTTCTATTAGATTCCATTGATACACCAGTCATTTTATATGCCAGTACAATATAGTTTTTATTACTGTTGTTGTATAGTACGGCTTTAGATCAGGGATGGAGATACTCCAGGAGATCTTTTATTTTAGAGGATTATTTTAGCTATTCTGGATTTCTTGTTTTTTCATATGAAGTTGAGAATTTTTCTTTCAAGGTTTGTAAAGAATTGTGTTGGTAATTTGATGAGAGTTTCATGAATCTGTAGATTGCTTTCGGTAAGCTGGCCATTTTTACTATGTTAATACTGCCAAGCCATGAGCATGGGAGATCTTTCCATCTTCTAATATCTTCTTCTATGTCTTTCTTTAGAGACTTGAAATCTTTTTTCATACAAGTCTTTGACTTGCTTGGTTAGAGTTACACCAAGGTACTTTATGTCCTTTGTGGCTATTGTGAAGGGTATTGTTTCCCTAATTTCTTTCTTAGCCCATTTGTCTTTTGTATACAGGTGGGCTACTGATATTTTTGAGTTAAATTTTTGTCCAGTCACTTTGCTTAAGGTGTTTATCTGCTGTAGGAGTTCCTTGGTAGAATTTTTGGGGTCACTAGGGTATACTATCATATCATCTGCAAATAGTGATACTTTGGCTTCTTCCTTTTTGATTTGAATCCTGTTGACAATCTCTAATTTTCTCATTACTCTAGCAAGGACTTCAAGAACTGTGTTGAAGAGATATGGAGAGAGTGGGCAGCCTTGCCTTGTCCCTGATTTCAGTGGGATTGATTTAAGTTTCTCTCCATTTAGTTTGATGTTGGCTATAGGCTTGTTGCATATTGCTTTTACTATTGTTTAGATATGTGCCTTGTATTCCTGATCTCTCCAAGACTTTAAATATGAATGGATGTTGGATTTTGTCAAATGCTTTTTTGGCATCTAAGGAGATGATCATGTGATTTTTATCCTTCAGTTTGTTTATATGGTGGATTACGTTGATGGATTTCCGTATATACCACCCCTGCATATGTGGGATGAAGCCTACTTGGTCATAGTGGATAATATCATTGATATGTTCTTGGATTTGGTTTGCAAGTATTTTGTTCAGTATTTTTGCATCAATGTTCATAAGGCAGATTGGCCTGAAATTCTCTTTCTTTGTTGGGTCTCTGTGAGGATTAGGTGTCAAGGTGACTGTGGCTTCATAGAATGAGTTTGGGAATAATTTAAAGGGTATTGGTGTTAGCTTTTCTTTGAAGGTATGGTAGAATTCTGTTCTGAAAACATCTGGCCCTAGGTTTTTTTTTTTTTTTTTTTTTTTTGATAGGAGACTTTTGATGACAGCATTTTTTTAATTTTAATTTTTATTTTTAGGTTATTATAGGATTCTTTAATTTATTTACCTGATCTTTATTTAGGTTTGGTAAGTGAAATCCATCAAGAAAATTGTCCATTTCATTTAGATTTTCAAATTTTGAAGCAATAAAAGCTTTTGAAGTGAGACCTAATGACTGTTTAGATTTCCTCAGTGTGTGTGTTTTTTTTAAATTTTTTATTAATTACACTTTATTCATTTTGTATCCCCACATAAGCCCCTCCCTCCTCCCCTCCCGATCCCACCCTCCCTCCCCTTTCTGCATGCATGTCACTCCCCAAGTCCACTGATAGGGGAGGTTCTCCTCTTCTTTCTGATCTTAGTCTATCAGTTCTCATCAAAAGTGGCTGCATTGCCCTCTACTGTGGCCTGGTAAGGCTGCTCCCCCCTCAGGGGGAAGTGATCAACGAGCAGGCCAATCAGATTATGTCAGAGGCAGTCCCTCTTCCCATTACTATGTAAACCACTTGGACACTGAACTGCCATGGGCTACACCTGTGCAGGGGTTCCAGGTCATCTCCCCGAATAGTCCTTGGTTGGAGTATGATTTTCTGGGAAGTTCCCTGTGTTCAAATTATCTTGTTCTGTTGCTCTCCTTGTGGAGTTCCTGTCCCCTCCAGCTCTTACTATTTCCCACTTCTTACATAAAATTCCATTCACTCTGCCCATCAGTTGGCCATCAGGCTCAGCATCTGCTTTGACAGTCTATACTGCAGAAGCTTTCAGAGGCCCTCTGTGGCAGGTTTCAAGGTTGTTTCCTGTTTTCTTCTGGGACCTGGAAAGGATCATCCTGAGTGAGTTGTCCCAGAAGCAAAAAGACATGCATGGTATATACTCACTCATATAAACATACAATATAAATTAACCCACTAAAATCTGTACATCTAAACAAACTAAGCAAAAGAGAGGACCCTAACTAAAATGTTCAATCCCCATCCTGAAAGGCAAAGAGGATGGACATCAGAAAAAAAAAGAAAATAGGAAACAACCTCGGAACCTGCTACAGAGGGCCTCAGTGTGTGTTTTTATGTCTGCCTTTTAACCCAGAATCTTTTCCTGAAATTTGCTGGGTATCCTGGGGTTGGACCTGACATTTCCCTCATCGTGGGTTTTCCTCCTGACTGGGAATCCCAGTCTCTAGTGCTTTGGGGCCCACAGTTTAGTCTGGGATGGTGATTAGCGCATGCAGGTATGTGGCTCTGAGATGGTGACAGAGCACCTTCCAGGACCCTGGAACGCTTCAAGGGTTTAGCTGGGTGACCCGAGAATGGACCTGATTTCTTCTGACGCTGTGGAGTTTCCTCTCACTTGGAAAATATAATCGCTGGTGTTTTAGGGCCCAGAGTTTGCTTTGTTTTTCGCTGTGCAGTCACTGCTGTCCTGCTTGTCAGATATAGTGTATCTCTGTGCCACCATCTTGGAGCCTCCTGTTTACATGTATTTTAAAGCACAGAAAAGAATTCTTATCTATAATTTTAATCCCAGTTTCCTCAGCAAGATTTACTGTATCTTCTTACGTATTTTATCACCTGAAACATTTCGGTCTGGGCATTATAGTTTTTTCCACACACACCTTACCTTCCTTATTGAATTGTAATCTCCTTGGAGTTAGGAACTAGTCATTTCCAACATGTATAACAGGCATTTATATATAACAGAAAGAATCATGGTAAAACAAAGGTTTATGTACAAGCGTCAGCAAAGAAAACATGACAGTTATTTCAGTTTCACTTAATTCCAGTTTCCTAACTCAGAATGGACAAAGTACTATTTGTTGTATATATTTGTGTTAAGGTTTAAGAGTTTCATGTGAAAAGATCCTCAATTATATTAATCTTTTTTTTATTTCTAGAATTTAAGTAACATGAAGGGAAGCTTAAGTAGCATTGATAAAACTAAATCATGTTGGAATATAGAGAGGGAATGAATTCAAGTATTGTTATGAGAATTCAAAGGAAGAGGCAGATAGGAAAAATATTGTAAGTTAGAATTGTTAGGAATCAGTGAAGAGAATGGCTGGGATTTTGAAACCAGATGTATTATGCCATTTGATAAATAAAAATAGACCAAACCTGTTTGAAGAAATAAGTTAAAGCAGTTAGTCTTTTTTGTTGTTGTTTGGTTTTTCAAGACAGGGTTTCTGTGTGTAGCCTTGGCTGTCCTAGACTCACTATGTAGACCAGGCTGGCCTGGAACTCACAGAGATCCACCAGTTTCTACCTCCCCAAATGCTAAGATTACAAGTGTGCACCAACTGTGCCCAGCAAGACAATAAGTCTTAACAGTACTGTTCTAAAGAAAAAAAAATTATAGTGGAGCAAATGTAGATTTTTTAAGGAAAAGTGAGAGAGAACTGCCAAGACATGGAAAGGCACTCAGATGGGGAATGGCACTTTCTTCTTCAATCAATTTCCCTTATTTTGCCTGGAGATTTCAGTTTCTGGTAACTAAGTAAATAAGGGCTTAGTCTAGGTCTTGAAGCTCCAGGAGCCAGCCTGGGAAGCAGTTATACAAGAGTGATGCTGGAACCTGGGTCTGTGGGACAATGTCCAGCACTAAGGACTAGTAAGAGACCTGAGCACTAGTCTTCTAGAGCATGGGACTACAAGTTTTAGCATGGAGGGTGATGCTGCAGGTATTAGCCTAGAGGATTAAGGTCCTAATTGGTACTGTGACAAGCTAAAGGTTGTGGCTACAAGTACAAGTTTGGAGCTTGTATCCACAATAGCTGGCTTAGAGGTTGGTGGCTATGTGAGGTGGCTTGATGCACCAGTACTTTCAGAAATCAGCCTGATTGTCAGTCTAGCCTGAAACTCAAGGCTGTTGATGTCAGTCTGGTGCTAAGGAGAAGCTAGCCAGACATTAAATTAGCCTGGAAACTAAAGTAGCCCTAGAGTCTGAGATGGCAGGATCCACACATTCTCAGAGCTAGCTTGGAGACCCAATCTGGAGACATCTGCCTGAAGTCTGGACTTTTGGGAGCTTGCTAGGTACTAGGTCCTTAATAAAGTATTCCTACTATTATGGTTGAAATAAAACACGATTTTCATTACTTGCTTCTTTCTTCACACACAAATATATTTTCATTCTGTGCTGTTTTAGGATTTGGGGAGAAATGATACAGGTAAAATAAAAGTTTTCGTATTATGCCGTTCAGCATATTTTATTTCTGAAACACACCCAGGTAGTATAATCTCCAGACTGATTTCCTCAACTCCTGCAATGGTATTTTGTGAGTGAATAATTATTTGAATTAAGGTCCTCCCATTTTCTCATATCTATCCTCACCATATGTAGAAAGCCCTACATGTTTTTGTTCTCTACTCTTCCCTCTTTAGAGAACTAAATAGATTTACATTTAGTTTAGATTCTGTAACTTTCTGTGTGTATATGTGTATGTATTTCATGTTAACATCATTAGAATTGGGTAGATTGTAATTTAATAACTTTAACAAATTTTAACTTATTTATTTAGTGTATCATTCATGTGTGATACAAACTTACTAATTTAAGAAGCCAAATAATAAGGAAAAATTTGATTTTGATTAATAACCTGCAGATAAGCCGAGCAGTGGTAGTGCACACTTTTAATTCTAGCATTCAGGGAGACAGTGAATCTCTGCGAGTTCGAAGCCACCCTCATCTACAAAGCAAGTCCAGGACACCCAAAACTACACAGATAAACCCTGTCTAGAGTAAAAAAGAAAAGAAAAATTAATAACCAATAGATAAATGAATAAACATTGGCAACAGAATATACTGAAGATGTTAAGGACATTAGATATAAGTGCAGACCTAAAGTATAGATATAAAACTACTTGGTAAGTGCTGTTTATTCCAGACACAGGCATGATAGCATAATTTTTTGATTGTAGTATATGAACATTACTTTATATATTTGGAGGGAGACACGTGAAATCTGTGTGTACAAGTAAGTACCCTGGTATTTTTAGAACAACGGGAGAGATTTACCCATCACAGACAATGATGATTTTTAGATAATACTTGTGCCTCATCTAAAGTATATGACAGTCTTACATACCTTAGGATTGTCTTAAATTTCTCAGCATTGTCTTCTATAAAACAAAATATCAAGGCTATTTTTAAATTTAGCCTTTCATTACTGATTCCTTAAATCATTCTATGAAGTGCATTGAGTTACTGGTATTCATTTAACTATTCCTTTATAATATTATTGCCTAGAATTAACCATTTTAATTTGGTAAATATTGTCATATTACACATTGTGTGTATGTGTGTGTGTATACATGCATATAAGCATATGATATTACACATTGAATGACATATTTGAGGAAAAGGCTGTTACTATATGCTCCCAAACATGAAGTTTTGATTAATTCAAATTTTATTGATCTGATATTTTTTTTCTTTATTGATAGATGCCACCTGTGATGGACAAGATAGATCTGCGTATTTTGCAGGTGATTTTTGTCAAGCATGTGGAGTGGCACTGCATCTTGAATCAGAAAAAAATTCACATTATGAGGTTGGTTAAGCACAGTGGGAATAAGGATGAAAAATCACATATTTAAATGTAGCAAGTCAACTTCATATAAGTCTTCTTACTTGATTAGTAAGGCACATGGTGTCATTTCTATTTGACAAATGAGAATATTGGCTCAGGAAAGGATAGTCACATACAAATTTAAGTTTAGGGACTCTAAATTAAACTGAGTGCTTTTGACTGCAAAGTTCCTTTTTTGCCTTCACTGATTCTGCTTCTGTTATTGTAGTAAATATAATATAGGTATTTGCAAGTTTGAGAGATACTGTAGAACTCCTAGAGTCTTCCTTTATAATAAGCATAGACTATAGATTATGCTTATCAGCATCCTGTTATTGATGTGGGAGAGGCTCATAACTGCCCCTATCCCCAGATCCATTGACTGTTAACATTTGCTAGGACGCAGGAGATCATGAAGCCTCACCATTCCCTGTGGATCTATTAGCAACTGATAGTTGCTGGGGAAGGGAGAGATTTTCTGCAGTGATATTGTCCCATCACTCAGGTGCTCACAATCCTGTAAATACCTCTTACCCATCTTCATTAATGAGAACCGTGTGTCACATATAAAAGGACATGGAAGTATAAGGGGTAGTGAGCTGGAAAGAGGGGGAATTAGTGGGCACTAGAGAAGAAGAGATGATAATAGGTAATATAATTAAAATATATAAATGCATGGAAATGTCATAATGAAACTCATTAAATGTATAACTAACATGATAATAAAAAGATTGACTTCTAAGTTGTAGAATCTTTAATTTTAACTGAGTTTGAGAGATTTGAAAGGAGTGACACTCTTTCATAGTTATTGCAAACATGGGTTAAGGATGTAGCTCAACAGTATGTACTTGCCTAGCCTGTTAAAGGGCCTAGTCTCAAAGAAAAGTTAATGCAAAGCCTGCTAAAGCTCATGTCTCCAGCCCTCACATCAGAGAGGTGTACATTTTATGTGTCTCTGTTGTTAAATAAATAAAGCCCTATCTTTTTTTTTTCAGAGTGAAATACATGCTCAAAATGTTAAGTTCTGTTTTCAAGTGCATGTGGAACAAAACGAAGTGCCTGGTCGGAAAGTAAACATGCATGTTAGGAATTCTCAGGTGAGTTGTCTCTGTGGAATGTTATAATTATGAAATGCAAGGCTTTGAATCTTTCAAAAGTAAAAGGTTGTGCTTTTTACAGGTGTACAAAAGTGGAGAAGTCAACAGAAACAAATTCAGTGGTTTTGACTCCTCAGCTGTTGCTCAATCTCACTATGTGGGAAAGAGCCATACACAAAATCAGAAGCAGTTATTATTGGAAGAACAGGAACGAGTATCTCAATCAGGATGTCAACCAAAGATGGGTAAGACACTATTCATATCTTTATCTCAGATGAATACTACACACTGTATCCTTTTTGGGGAGCAAAGTTGTACTACAGTTTAAACAACGCGATTATTCTATTTAGTGAATCTCTTTTTGTGTCCTTGTCTGTAGAGATAATTGCTCACAGAATTTTAAGAAATTCTATGACCACTATTCATTTTAATAAATACAAATGTAAACATGTGATTTCTGTATGATATAAATAATAATAAGTAGGTATTAATAACACTATGTCATTAGGTATTTATGCCTGGAAAATATTCATCAGCATTCAAATCCATCACATCATATACGTATTGTCCAAAGCAAAGTCATTACCTCATCATATTATTAGAATTTATTTTTTCTTAATAAGTTAAACTAAATTAGATTTTATATTTATTCTAGTCTCTCAAATTTTCATGTTATTGAAGAAAAATGTGAACTTAGAAGTTCATACCATGTGATTTACCCTGTGAATTACAAAGAACCATCTTGAAATGGTTCCCATGCTTTTAATGTTACCTCAGATAAGTGTTGTCAAATAATACTAAGTGTAAAATATTCCTTCCATCCCATATCTTAAGAGTACAAACTGGATGACACCTAGTATTCACATTTATCTCACGGAAGTGCATTTGTGACAGTTCCCTTAATCCAGAAGGTCTGTAATGAAAAAAAGTGGAAAAAGAGTAATTTTTACAGAATATCTCTAATATTTAATTTAATATTACACTGTATACAGTTCTAATATCTGAATACATGTTGATAATTTCTCATGATAATTATTTCTACAGATAGACCCAATCCTACTCCAGCAGCACCATCCTTCCTGAAGTCTGTTATTGTGAAGCCTCCTCCAGGTAGGAATAAAGACACAACTCTCTTTTTTTCCAGCAGTGCTTTGGATCTAGATAATCCAAAGAGACTGTATAAACTCTTCACTACTTCTTTAAATAATCTGCTAATGTTCCACAACATTATATTAGGAGCACAAAGAAATGAAGCTAGGAGAACACCTATAGCTGGAAAGCAGAGAAATGTCTTCCAGCAAAATCAAATACAAATGGCAAACGAGAAAAGCATTCTACCATCTTTCATATCAAGTTTGTATTTTATAAAATATATAGATGACTAGTTTATTTATAAACCACTCTCTTTTTATTGATTAAAGAACTGATATTATTCAAGCAAGTGAGTCCATGTATTTTGACTTATTTTTCTAGGACATGAAAGCCAGAAAGTCTTTTATGTCTATTAATTTTAAAATCATTCATGAACATGTGTGTTGTGGTGTTGTTCCGTGTTATTTTAAGGAAATACTTCAAATTAGTATGTGATAGTGACATTCATTTTCCCTGTTAAGCTAGTCATTCTATGGAGTATGAATAGGAATATATTTTCTATTTCTTCTTTACTAAAGAAGAAAATATGTAAGCTAGTTAATAATACCTCACTGCAAAAGACTACATATTTGGTTTTATGCACATATTTTGCTACCAGAGGTAATGAAACATTATAGTCCATAGATTTCTATGGTTTTAATTAATCAAAAAAGAAAGGTTAAAAAGAGACCAGATGGCTTAGCGCTAAAAGAATGATAGCAGAAATTCAGGTACTGAATGGATACTGGCCTTGACTGGAACAACATATCTTCTCTTGCATCGTGCTTTTTCATCCCCACTACAGCCGAGCACCTTCTCACTAATAGTGTATCTTACTGCCCTTTATTCTCTCTTCTTTTCCCCAATTCATTATGTTTTACCTCTTATTACTAAATAGACTCTGCTCCACATGAAAATGTTCATCACTCTTGACTTATTAAAATTCTATTACTTTTATTCACAACTCCTCACAGTCTGTTTCTTTTTTATTTCTGTTTATTTGCTTTCTTTTCATTTTTTTTATTTTTTAATATTAGTTACAGTTTATTAACTTTGTATCCCAGCTGTATCCCGCTCCAACATTCCCTCCCAATCCCACCCTCCCTCCCTTATTTCCTCCCTGCCCCTTTCCAAGTCCACTGATAGGGGAGGACCTCCTCCCCTTTCATCTGACTCTGGTTTATCAGGTATCTTCAGGACTGGCTGCAAAGTCCTCCTCTGTGGCCTAGCAGGGCTGCTCTTCCCTCGGGCGCAGGGGATGGGAGAGGTCAAAGAGCTTGCCATTGAGTTCATGTCAGAAATAGTCCCTGTTCTCCTTACTAGGGTACCCACTTGGATACTGAGCTACCATGGGCTACATCTGAGCAGAGGTTCTAGGTTATATCCATATATGGTCCTTGGTTGGAGAAACTGTCTCATAAAAGACCCCTGTGCCCAGATATATTTGGTCCTTGTGGAGCTCCTGTCCTCTCTAGGTCATATTAACTCCCCCTTTTTTCATACGATTTCCTGCACTCTACGGAAGGTTTGGTTATGATTCTTAGTATCTGCTTTGATATGCTGCTAGATAGAGTCTTTCAGAGGCCCTCTGTGGTAGGCTCCTGTCCTGTCACTTGTTTTCTCCTACATCCAATGTCCATCCCATTTGTCTTTCTGAGTGGGGATTGATCATCTTACCCCGGGTTCTCCTTCTTGTTTATTTTCTTTAGGAGTATAGATTTCAGTATGTTTATCCTATCTTATAGGTCTATATAAGTGAGTATATACCATGTATGTCTTTCTGCTTCTGGGATACCTCACTCAGGATGATCTTTTCTAGATCCTACCATTTGCCTGCATATTTCATGATTTCCTTGTTTTTAATTGCTGAGTACTATTCCATTGTGTAAAAGCAGCACAATTTTTGTATCCATTCCTCAACTGAGGGAAATCTGGGTTGTTTCCAGGTTCTGGCTCTTACGGATAAAGCTGCTACAAATATGGTTGAGCAAATGTCATTGTTGTGTACTTGAGCATCTTTTGGATATATGCCTAGGAGAGGTAGAGCTGGATCTTGAGGAAGCAGTATTCCTAATTGTCTGAGAAAGTGCCAGATTGATTTCCAAAGTGGTTGTACGAGTTTGCATTTCTACCAGCAATGGAGGATTCCCTTTTCTCCACAACTTCTCCAGCATGTGTTGTCACTTGGCACATGAGACAACCTCCTGAACAGAATACCAACAGTACAGGCTCTAAGATCAACAATCAATAAATGGGACCTCATGAAACTGAAAAGCTTCTGTAAAGCAAAAGATACTGTTGTCAGAACAAAACGACAGCCTACAGACTGGGAAAGGATCTTCACCAACCCTATATCTGACAGAAGGCTGATATCCAGAATATATAAAGAATTAAAGAAGTTAAAAAGCAACAAAGCAAGCAATCCAATTTAAAAAATGGGGTACAGATCTAAACAGAGAATTCTCAGTAGAGGAATACAGAATGGCAGAGAAACACTTAAAGAATTGCTCAATGTCCTTAGCCATCAGAGAGGAGAGATGCAAATCAAAACGGCCATGAGATTTCACCTGACACAAATCAGAATGGCTAAGATAAAAAACTCAGGAGTTAATAGCTTTCTAAGTATTTTCCCTTCTACTAGTTTTGTCTCCACAAATCCACTCTCAGTTTCATTCAAAATACAAATTTTTCCATGACACTGTCTTAACTTTTTTCCAACCTCTTCACTCTTTTTCCAACTTCTAAGGATGAAATCTAAATGCCACAGTTCTCTCTTTTTTTCCTCCTTTTCTTCATGCTTGTCCTCTGCAACTGACCTGCTGCTCTCTATGCAGACTAGTACCTGCAAGTTATATGGCTTTCAAAAACTTTACCTTACTTCTTTTATTTGTGTTCTTGCTCATACTTCCTCCTCCTTTGTTGCCTGAAATAGTTCCATAACCTGCTTTTGAGTAAACTCATATTCATTCTTAAATGTAGTGCAGCTACTTGGAAATCTTTTTACTTTTCTTAAGGTTACCTACCTACCCTTCTGTATGTCTTTAACCTGTGTGTCTACTTACCTCTCTACATGCTTTTTCCTCCATTTCAATTTGATGTCTTTAGGGAGGAAATGTTACCTCTCTTTCTAGTGCTAGACATAAAAACCAGCATAGAACTACTACTTCCTCAGTAGAGACTAGTTTAATGTATGAATCAGTCAACTATTAATGAATCTTTATCAAAAGTGTGTTCCCTTTGTTAGTACTATTTCAGTTTCTTACATAGTTTGTTAAAATGCTATAACATTTTGTAGGGACATGCAGTTTTATGTAGGATTTTAAAAGATGTTTATTTAAGTAAGCATGAAAGTAGAAATGGCAGTTGATTTTCAAGTAATCATCTGAAAAAACAGCCAATTGCCACTTTTTGTTTATTTTTTTCTAATGGTGAGCTGAGGATATCTGAAATACATGGCTTCAAAGTAAATTTGAACAGAGTCGTGCTTGGATTGTTGCTGCTATGGGAGAAAACATTTTAGCAATCTTAAATGTTAAGGTTATTTGAAAGAGGGAAGAAGAATATCTTAGTTTTCTTTCTATGATAAAACATCATGACCAAAAACAACTTTGGGAGGCAAGCTTACCACTTATCGTCAATCATGAATGGGATTCAAGAAACCTAAAGGCAAAAACGGAAGCAGATACCATGAAGGAATACTGATTACTGGCGTGCATATATGACTGGCTCAGTCTGCTTTCTTTTTTATGTGATAACATTAAATCCTTTAATTTACTCTTTCCTTCTACATCACCACCACCATCATCATCATATTCATTATTATTTTTTCAATTTTAATTTATTTTTATTTTTATTTTATTATTATTATTATTAATTACACTTTATTCATTTTGTATCCCCCCATAAGCCCCTCCCTCCTCCTCTCCCGATCCTACCCTATCTCCCCTTTCTTCATGCATGCTCCTCTTCTTTTTTATATTAATTAGAGTTTATGCAATTTGTATCCCAGCTGTACCCCCCTCGCTCATTCCTTCGTAATCTCAATCCCTCCCTCATCTACTCCCACACCCCTCTCCAAGTCCAATGATAGGGGAAGTCCTCCACCCCTTCCAACTGCCCCTAGCCTGTCAGGTCTCTTCAGGACTGGCTGCATTATTTTCCTTTGTGGCCTGGTAAGGCTGCTCCCCTATCAGGGGGAGGTAATCAAAGAGCCAGCCACTGAGTTCATGTCAGACAGTCCCTGTTCCCCTCACTATGGAACCCATTTGGAGAATGAGCTGCCATGGCCTACATCTGTGCAGGTGTTCTAGGTTATCTCCATGTATGGTCCTTGGTTGGAATATCAGTCTCAGAAATAACCCTGGGCTCAGATTCCTGGTTCTGGTGCTCTGCTTGTGGAGTTGCTGTCCCCTCCAGGTCTTTCTATCTCCCCATTCTTTCACAAGATTCCCTGAACTGTGCTTTAAGTTTGGCTATGGGTATCAGCATCTGCTTTAATGCCATGCTGAGTAAAGTCTTTGAGAGGCCCTCTGTGGTAAGCTCCTGTCCTGTTCCCTGTTTTCTCCATCTTCAGAGATCTATCCTGTTTGCCTTTTTGAATGAGGATTGAGCATCTTACCCAGGGTCCTCTGACTAGTTTAGCTTCTTTAGGCGTACAGCTTTTAGTATGATTATCTATATTATATGTCTAATATCCACTTGTGAGTGAGTTTATACTTTGTGTGTCTTTTTGCTTCTGGGATGCCTTACTCAGAAGGATCTTTTCTAGTTCCCACTATCTGCCTGGAAATTTCATGATTTCCTTGTTTTTAATTGCTGAGTAGTATTCCGTTGTATAAATGTACCACAATTTATTTATCCATTCCTCAGTTGAGGATCATCTGGGTTTTTCCCAGATTCTGGTTATTACGAGTAAAGCTTCTAAGAACATGGTTGAGCAAATGTCTTTGTTGTATGCTTGAACATATTTTGGAAATATGTCTAGGAATGGTATAGCTGGATCTTGAGGTAGCACTATTCCTAATTTTTTGAGAAAGCACCAGACTGATTCCTGAAGTGTTTGTACAAGTTTACATTCCCACCAGCAATGGAGGAAGGTTCTACTTTTTCCACAGCCTCTCAAGTATGTGTTGTCACTTGAGTATTTGTTCTTAGTCATTCTGATGTGTGTTAGGTGAAATATCAGGGTCCATTTGATTTGCATTTCTCTGATGACTAAGGAGTTTGAGCATTTCTTTAAGTGTTTCTCTGCCATTAGATATTCTTAGGCTGAGAATTCTCTATCACTGTACCTCATTTTTTAATTGGATTATTTGGTTTGTTGGTGTCTACTTTCTTCAGTTCTTTATATATTCTGAATTTTAGCCCTGTATTGGAGGTAGGGTTGGTGAAGATCTTTCCCCAGTCTGTAGGCTGCTGTTTTGTTCTGTTGACAGTGTCCTTTGCTTACAGCACATTTTCTATTTCACCACGTCCCATTTATTAATTATAGATCTTAGAGCCTGAGCTGTTGGTTTTCCTTTGTGCCAATGTGTTCGGGGCTCTTCCCCATTTTTCTTTCAACAGAATTAGTGTGTCTGGTTTTATGCTGAGATATTTGATCCACATGGACTTTAAGTTTGTTCAGGGTGATAGATATGGGTTTATTTGCATTTTTCTACCTGTGGACTTCTAGTTTGACCAGCACCATTTGTTGAAGATGTCTTTTTTCCATTGACTGGCTTGGCTTCTTTGTCAAAAATCAAATATTCATAGGTGTGTGGCTTTATTTTTGGGTCTTCGATTAGATTCCATTGATCCACGAGTCATTTTCTATGCTAGTACCATGTAGTTTTTATAACTGTTGCTCTATAGTAGAGCTTGAAATCAGGAATGGAAAGACTGCAGAAGATCTTTTATTGTAGAGGATTTTTTTTTTAGCTGTTCTGGGTTTCTGGTTAATCCGTATGAAGTTGAGAATTTTTTCTTTCAAGGTCTGTAAAGAATGGTGTTGGCATCTAGGAATACTCAATTTTTGACAAAGAAGCCAAAACCATTCAATGGAAAAAAGACAGCATCTTCCACAAATGGTGCTGCTCCACCTGGATGTCCACGTGCAGAAAAATGGAAATAGATCCATATTTATCACCCTGCACAAAACTAAAGTCCAAGTGGATCAAAGACCTCAACATAAAACCAGATACTCTAAATCTGTTAGAAGAAAAAGTGGGGAACAGCCTAGAATTCATGGGCACAGGAGACAACTTCCTGAACAGAACATCAACAGCACAGGCTCTAAGAGCAACAATCAATAAATGGGACCTCATGAAACTGAAAAGCTTCTGTAAAGCAAAGGACACTATCATCAAAACAAAACGACTGCCTACAGATTGGGAAAGAATCTTCACCAGTCCTTTAACTGACAGAGGGCTAATATCCAGTATATATAAAGAACTAAAGAAGCTGAAAAGCAACAAACCAAGTAATCCAATTAAAAAAATGGGGAACAGAGCTAAACAGAGAATTCTCGATAGAGGAATATTGAATGGCAGAGAAACACTTAAAGAAATGCTCAATGTCATTAGCCATTAGGGAAATGCAAATCACAGTGACCCTGAGATTTCACCTTATACCCATCAGAATGGCCAAGATGAAAAACTCAAGTGACAACATATGCTGGAGTAATTGTGGAGAAAAGGGAACCCTCCTCCACTGCTGGTGGGAATGTAAACTGGTATAACCACTTTGGAAGTCTATCTGGCACTTCCTCAGACAATTAGAAATAGTGCTTCCTCAAGATCCAGCTATACCACTCTTAGGCATATATCCAAAAGATGCTCAACTATACAACAAGGACATTTGCTCAAGCATGTTTGTAGCAGCTTTATTTGTAATAGCCAGAACCTGGAAACAACCCAGATGTCCATCAATGGAGGAATGGATACGGAAATTGTGGTATTTTTACACAATGGAATACTACTCAGCAATCAAAAAGGAGGAAATCATAAAATTTTCAGGCAAATGGTGGGATCTAAAAAAGATCATTCTGAGTGAAGTATCCCAGAAGGAGAAAGAGAAACACGGCATATACTCACTTATATAGACCTATAAGATATGATAAACATAATGAAATCTATACACCTAAAAAAGATAATCAAGAAAGCAGACACGGGGTAAGATGATCAATCCTCATTTAGAAAGAAAAATGGGATGTGTATTGAACTCATGACAGGAGTCTACCGCAGAAGGCATCTGAAAGACTCTACCTAGCAGTGTTTCAAAGCAGATACTAAGACTCATAACCAAACCTTCGGCAGAGTGAGGGAATCATATGAAAGAAGGGGAGTTAGTATGATGGGGAAAGGATAGGAGCTTCACAAGGACCAAATATATATGGGCACAGGGTCTTTTCTGAGACTGACACTCAACCAAGGACCATGCATGGATATAACCTAGAACCTCTGCTCGGATGTAGCCCATGGTAGCTCAGTAACCTATTGTTTTTCCCACAGTAAGGGGAACAAGGACTATTTCTGACATGAATTCAATGGCAGGCTCTTTGACCTCCCCACCCCGCAAAGGAGGAGCAGTCCGTTAGGCCACAGAGGAGGACTTTGCAGCCAGTCCTGATAAAACAGGGTCAGATGAAAGGGAAGGAAGTCTTCCCCTATCAGTGGACTTGGAGAGGGGCAGGGAGGAGATGAGGGAGGAAGGGTGGGATTGGGAGGGAATGAGGGAGCAGTATACAGCTGCGATACAGAGTTAACAAAATGTAACTAATAAGAAAAAAAATGACTTGAAAAAAAATAAAAATAATAATTAAAAAAAAAGAATGGTGTTGGTAATTTGATGGAAATGTATGGAATCCGTAAATTGCTTTTTGCAAAATGGCCATATTTACTATGTTAATCCTACTAAGCCATGAGCATGAGAGATCTTTCCATCTTCTGATATTTACTTCTATCTCTTTCTTCAGAGACATGAAGTTTGTTGTTGTTTTTTTTTTTTCCCTACAATTCTTTGACTTGCTTGGTTAGAGTTACACCAAAGTACTTTATGTCTTTTGTGGGTTTTGTGAAGGGTGTTGTTTCCCTAATTTCTTTCTCAGCTCATTTGTCTTTTGTATACAGGAGATCTATTGATATTTTTGAGTTAATTTTTATGCAGCCACTTTGATCAAGGTGTTTATCAGCTGTAGGAGTTCCCTGGTAGAATTTTGTGTCACTCATGTATACTATTGTATCATCTGCAAACAGTGATTCTTTGACTTCTTTTCAATTTGAATCCTGTTCATCTCCTCTAATTTTCTTATTGCTTCAGCAAGGACTTCAAGTACTATGTTGAAGAGGTATGGGGAGAGTGGGCAGCCTTGCCTTGTCCCTGATTTCAGTGGGATTGCTTTAAATTTCTCTCCATTTAGTTTGCTGTTGGCTATAGGCTTGTTGTATATTGCCTTTACTATGTTTAGGTAAGTGCCTTGTCTCCCTGATCTCACCAGGATCCAGGACTTTAAATATGAACAAGTGTTGGAATTTCTCAAATGCTTTCTCTGCATCTAAGATGATGATCACATGATTTTTTTTTTCTTGCAGTTGGTTTACGTGGTGTTTAGCATTGATGGATTTCCATATATTGAATTGCCGCTGCATATGTGGGATGAAGCCTACTTGGTCCTACTTGGATGATATCTTTGATGTGTTCTTGGGTTTGGTTTACAAGTATTTTGTTGAGTATTTTTTGCATCAATGTTCATAAGGGAGATTGGCCTGAAATTCTCTTTCTTTGTTGGGTCTTTGTGAGGTTTAGATATCAAGATGAGTGTGGCTTCACTGAATGAGTTTGGTAATGTTCCTTCTGTTTCTTTTTTGTGGAATAGTTTGAAGAGAAGTGGAGTTAGCTCTTCTTTGAAGGTGTGGTATTGATTTCAGCCCCGAGTTTTAGTATTTCTAGCCACCTACTCCTCTTGGATGTGTCTGCATCTTTCTTTCTTTTTCTTTCTTTCTTTTTCTTTCTTTCTTTTCTTTCTTTCCTTCCTTCCTTCCTTCCTTTCTTCCTTCTTCCTTTCTTCCTTTTTCTTCCCTCCCTCCTTCCCTCCTTCCTTCCTTCTTTCCTTCCTTCCTTTCTCAAGCTTTCAGGTGAGCCATTAAGTTGCTTGTAAAATGTTTCGAATTTCTTTATGAAGGCACTTAGTGTTGTGAACTTTCCTCTTAGCCCTGCTTTCATTGTGTCCTATAAGTTTGGGTATGCTGTGCCTTTGTTTTCATTGAATTGTAGGAAGTTCCAAATTTCTTTATTTCTTCCTTAACCCAGCTCTCACTGAATAGAGAGTTGTTCAGTTTCCAAGTATGTGTAGGCTTTTTGCTATTTCTGTTTTTGTTGAGGCCTGCCTTTAGTCCATGTTGTTCTGATATGATATGTGACCAACTATATGTTCTATTTTAGAGAAGGTTCCATGAAGTGCTGAGAATAAGGTATATTCTTTTGTGTTTGGGTGAAATTTTCTGTAGATGTCTGTTAGGTCCATTTGATTCATGATCTCTGTTAGTGTCATTGTTTCTTTGTTTAATTTGTTTTGTTGACCTGTCCTTTGTTGAGAGTGGGGTGTCGAAGTCTCCCGCTATTAAGATGTGGGGATCTATGTGTGGTTTCAGTTTTATTAATGTTCTTTTACAAATAAGGGTGCCCTTATATTTGGGGCATAGGTGTTCAGAATTGTGATGTCTTTTTGGTGGAATTTTCCTTTGATGACTATGAAGTGACCTTGCCCATCTCTTTTGATTAATTTTGGTTGAAAGTCTATTTTATGAAATATTAGAATGGCTACTCCTGCATGCTTCTTGGGTCCATTTGCTTGGAAAACCATCTTCCAGCCCTTTACTCTCAGGTAATGTCTGTCTTTGTGACTTAGGTATGTTTCTTGTATGCAACAGATTGTTGGGTCTTGTTTACACATGCATTCTGTTAGTCTGTGTCTTTTTATTGGAGAGTTGAGTCCATTGATGTTGAGAAAGATTAATGACCAGTGGCTGTTAAATCCCTTTATTTTGATGTTGGTATAGGTAGTGTGTTTGTGTGCGTGGCTACTTTTAGTTTTGCTGTAGTGAGGTTATTTATGTCCTGTGTTTTCCTGAATGTAGTAAGCTTTCTTGGGTTGTATTTTTCCTTCTAGTATCTTCTGTAAGGCTGGATTTTTGGAGAGGTATTATTTAAATTTGTTTTTGTCATTGAATATCTTGTTTTCTCTATCTATGAAGACTGAGATTTTTGCTGCGTATAGTAGCCTAGGCTTACATCTGTGTTATCTTAGGGTCTGCATGGATATCCGTCCCGGCTCTTCTGGCTTTCATAGTCTCTGTTGAGAAGTCAGGTGTGATTCTGATGGGTTTGCCATTGAATGTTACTTGGCCTTTTTCCCTTGCAGCTTTTAGTATTTTTTCTTTGTTCTGTATACTTAATGTTTTGAATATTATATGGTGGGAGGATTTTCTTTTCTGCTATAAACTATTGGGTATTTTGTTGGCTGCTTGTATGCTTATAGGCTTGACCTTTATATTGGGGAAATTTTCTTCTTTGATTTTGTTGAAAATACTTTCTGGGCCTTGGAGACTGGAATCTTCTTTTTCCTCTATTCCTAGTATTTTTAGGTTTTGTCTTTCCATGTTGTCTTAGATTTCTTGGATAGAGTAATGTTTTAGATTTAACTTTTTTTTTTTTTAAGGATACATTGATTTCTTCCATGCCTGAGAGTCTTTCTTCCATCTTTTGTATTCTGGTGATTATTCTTACCTCTGTAATTCCTGTTGTTTTCCCTAAGTTCTCCCTTTCCATGGTTTCCTCCATTTGTGTTTTCTTTAGTTTTTCCAATTGTATCTTCAGATCTTGAATTGTTTTGTTGATTTCCTTTACCTGTCTGACTGAATTTTCCTACTTTTCCTTCAGTTCCTTCACCTTTTTGTTTGACCTTTCTTCTATTTCTTTTAGTGATTTAATTATTTCCTCTTTCAAGGCCACAAAGTGTTTGGTGTATCTTCCTGTATTTCTTTGCAGGAGACCATAATCTGTTTGACTTTATATATCTCTATTTCTTTAAGCATGTTGTTTGTTTCTGATTCCATTATCCTGTTTGTAAGCATAGATGTAAGGTCATCTTCTTGAATTTCACTTATGTTAGGGTGTACAGGGCTACTTGCTCCTGATAATTGGGTTCTGGTGATGCCATATTGGTTTGGCTTTTTTTGGTTGTGATTTTACACTGTTCTCTACCCATCTGGCTCTCTCATGTGTTTGTTGTTAGTTTCTGTTGCCTGCTGGAATTCTGGGTTCAGGAGAATCCCCTTTGGCAGGAAGATGGTTGTTCCTGAAGGCCTCCTCAGCTTTTTGGGTATGGTCACCAAATGGCTGATGCTTCTCTGGGAATTGCCACAGTTCACCTCAGGTGTATGGTCCTGTGGGGTAACTGCAATCCTTGGTAGTCAGGGGTTGGGGTTACAACTCTCCTCTGACCGGGAGAACTCCTGGGGACAGCTGCCCTGCCACTGGGTTTCTTGCTCTGAATTTAGTGTTCTGTTGCTGCTGCTCTTAAACTGTGTTTGTTGGGTGCAGCCCTCCTGAAGAACCAGGGAGTCCTGAGGTTTGGTCACTTTCGTTGGGGAAGTTGTGCTTTGGAGCAGCATCTGGGGCCTGATCCCGTGGATCCCAAGTATCTGTAGGTCTGAGGTTGGACCTCTGTGCCCCAGTACCCAAGTGGTAATCAGTGGCAGGTGAATGCAGCACTCAGGTGTATGTCAAGAGGTTAGAGCCAGGAGCCTGAGGAAACCCAGCAACTTTTCCAGAGATTAGCTGGGTGTCTTGAGGTTAGACCTGATGTTTTTCCCACCCTAGGATTTCCTCCCAAAAGGGAGACCCAGTCTATCGTGTTTTGAGTTGGTGAGTAGAGCATGCAGGCGCAGTCGGTGGCTCCACGCTGTCAACTGAGCCCCTGAATTCAGTTCCCCGGGAACTTATTCTGGGAATTTTTTGGTGTGTGTGTGTGTGTGTGTGTGTATGTGTGTTTGGAGGAGTCAGCTTGGTGCCCTGAGGTTGGACCAGATATTTCCTTCACCGTGGGGTTTCCTCCCAACAAGAAAACCCAATCTCTGGTGTTTTGGGGCCCGCAGTTCTATCTGGGAAGGCGATCAGAGCACACAGGTGAGTGTCTCTGGGCTGGTGACTGAAAGCCAGCTGGGACCCGGGAGCTCTTCTGGAGTTTAGCTGGGTAACTTGATAGTGGACCCCACTGCTTCTCACAATTTTGGGTTTCCTCTCACCTGGGAAACACAATTGCTGGTGTTTGGGAGCCAGCAGTTCAGTCTGTTGGTTGCTGTGCAGTCACTGCTGTCCTGCTGTCAGTGTCCTCTAGGCCCCGCCATCTTGGATTCTCCCCTATGTGCATGTATCTTTATATTTGATCTTTTTCCTTCATCATTATCACTGCTTGTTTAAATTCCTAATACAGCTCAGCTCTTAAGCACATAATTGGCTCCAAAACTAATGAAGAACTAAAATACTGTGTTTGCTTTAGTTATCTTACTAATTCTAACTCCAGTATTGCACTTAGGTGCTTCAACTTTACCTGTAACCCAACATATTTAATAGTAAATAAATGATCACTAAATCCAGCATAAATTGCCAAGATTCCTGTTATTAGACACCTACACTTGAATCTTTAATTAACTGCTTAATTCCCTGTATGTTTTCTGTAAGCAAGTATCATCAAATCTTCTGTTTCTTTTTTCTGTACATTCATCATTACATTGCCATTACAGCGTCTTCATATGTTAACACTATTGGAACCATCAGTGCAAGGCTGTGTTCTGCCTTTTAAACTCCTATGTCTATGGCAATTAAAATTAAATTAAGATTTTTCTGAAAGATTCAAACAAAGCTAAGTTTCCAGGTAAATTTAGAAACAGTTCTAGCTGGTGTAAGTATAGCAGAGCTAAATAGCCCCAAGTAGATAAGGAGAATGTAAGAAACATTAGAGACAAGTGTTAAGATTAGGCCAGGGGTCCTACAAGATGGGTCATCAGGTAAAGGTGCTTATTGTTAAGCCTGACAACTTGAGTTCCATTCCCATAACCCACATGGTTAAAGTAAAGAACTAACACCCTCAAGTTGCCCGTACCTATCATAGCACATGCATGCACACACATACATACACACAACATATATACACATAACAAAATAAATTTTAAAATAAAAAATATTAGGCCAAGAATGCTGATAACTTGGCCAAAAAATAAGCACTCTGTCTATTCAAAGGGCTTATATATTTTTACTTATTAATTTTGAATTATTCATATTCCAGAAGATGGTAACATCAACCTGTGGAAAATCCAAGAGCTAAAGTAAACGTGATCACACACTGAATTTTCCCAGTCTTGTATGATTTTGGAATACTGATCAGGTCTATGGGAGAGCAGACTTCACATTGTCCATTCCTTTTAGAATTTGTGTTAGGATTGGTGGTGTTTTACTACTGTTAGTGTTTATATTTTCACCAATAAAAATGTATGAAATAACTTATATTTTTTTGTTAAATCTAATTTTCATTGTAACCAGCAACCCTTCTAAACTTCTGTATTTCCACTATTGGAATGTAATAATGATGGAAGTTGTGGAGAAACAAAGAAGGAACTAAGAAGAGAACTATGCAGTAACCTTTATATATACTAAAGAAACAAACACATTTAATGAGACATATAATCACAAAAAAGATCATTGACTCAATAATCTCGGTAGACCTTCAACAATGACTGCATAGTAAAATTATCTAGAAAGCTTTCAGGAAGTAAGAAAGTTCTTTTCCAACCCTGGAGAATCAGGTATCCTTGGTCTCATGTGACACTGACCAATATAATTATTCTAGAAAAAGATGGTATCTGTGTATAGGAAAGCCAAGGATTAAGGTGATATGAACATTTTCCACATGACTTTAATGTATAGCCAGCTTTGAAAACCACACATCTAAAGAAAACTAAGAGTCTTGTTTATTCTGCATCACTTGTGTATATTCAGTAAATATGCTGTTGAACAAAGTCATCTCTGGTTCATTTTTCGTATCTGTAAAATAAAGATAGTATTAATTTCCTGTTTGCTATGAAGACCCTCAGTTTCTAGCTGAGTAGTTTGTTTTACTGAAAATCCATAGTATTCAGTTAATCATCTTTAAACCAGGGACTCAGAAACCAAACCACAAACTTGAAAGAGGCTAATACATGGCCAGAGAATTGGAAAAGCTTTTTCTTCAGGATAGTTCTCACAGCATCTTTTTTTAACTCACTTGTAGTACTAGTTTAAAAAGTAATTCCCAACTCCATTCCAGAAACTGAACTCTATCCTCCAGGAAAGGGAGATAGAGGATGGTTTATTATTATTATTGCTGCTGTTGTTGTTGTTATTTACAATTCATTCATTTTGTATCCCAGTTGTAAACCCCTCCCTCATCTCCTCCCTGTCCCACCCTTCTTCACTCTCCTTCACCTATCCCTCTTCCCTAGTCCACTCTTAGGGGAAGTCCTCCTGTCTCCTCCAGCTCCTTTTATATCCCCCTTCTTCCATAAGACTCCCTGTGCTCTGTCCAAAGTTTGGCTGTGAGTCTTTGTATCTGCTTTGATCCCCTGCTAGTTGGAGTCTTTTAGAGGACATATGTAGTAGACTCCAGTCCTGTTCCCTCTCTTCTACCCCTTCCGGTGGCTATCCTGTTTCACCTTCTGAATGAGAATTAAGCATCTTCCCTGGAGTTCTCCTTATTGTTTAGCTTCTTTAGGTTTGTAAATTTTAGTATGTTTATCCTATGTAATAGGCTAATACCCACTTATAAGTGATTATATACCATGCAAGTCTCTGCTTCTGCGATACCTCACTCAAGATGATCTTTTCTAGTCACACCTATCAGAACGTCTAAGATCAAAAGGTTAAGTGACAACACATGCTGGAGAGGATGTGGAGAAAGGGGAACCCTCCTCCATTGCTAGTGGGAATGTAAACTTGTACAACCATTTTGGAAATCAATTTGGTACTTTCTCAGAAAACTGGGAATAGTGCTACCTCAAGACCCCGCTTTACCATTCCTGAGTGTAGATTCCCAAGATGCTCAACCATACAACAAGGACATTTGCTCAGCTATGTTCAGAGCAACCTTATTTTTAATAGCCAGAATCTGGAAACAGCCTAGATATCTCTCAACCGAAGAATGGATACAGAAATTGTGGTACATTTACACAGTGGAATACTACTCAGCTATTAAAAACAAAGAAATCATGAAATTTGCAGGCAAATGGAAGATGGTTTTAAAATAATCTGTCATTCAAAGTTTTGAACACATGAAAACCATAAAGCTATGGGTACTCATGGGACTATCATAAAAATGTTTGATACAAGCATACTTTGTGTAATATGTAAGACAAGTCAAACATATTTATATTCAAAAATATTTATGATTTTTTTTTCTGGTGAAATCTTACAAAATCCTTTTCCTACATTTTTCAAATATATAATATGTAATTGTTATCTATAATTACTTTACAATAAACTAATACCTCAGACCTTCTTTCCCCCATATTACTGTTAATAGTACACATGATCAACCTGTGTATAGCCTTTCCTTGTTTCTTATTGTCCTTGGCCTCTGGTGATGACTATTCTACTCTAAATTTCTATTGTATTAAATATTTTAGATTTAACATAGGAGGATAGACACATAGTACTTTTCATGCCTGGCTTATAACAGCTAACAGTTAAATTCAGTTTCATCCATGTTGTCACAAAGGACAGTAATGACAGAATAACATCCTATTTTATTTACCATGTTTTATCCATTCATCAATTGATGACCACTTTAGTTGTTTTATGTTTTGCCTTATTGTGAATATGTAATAAACCTGGGAATACAAATATCTTTTAAGTACTGATTTCAGTTCCTTTGTATATACACTAATTATGCATTTGTAAAAAATAGTAATTATTTTCTTATTTTTTAAGTGCCCTCCCTACTTTAAATGGCGATTATAATTTAGGTTTCCACCAACATTTTCTCCACATCCTCACCAGCATTTCCTAGCCATGGGCTTTTATTTTATTAGTTATTCTTTTTGGGGTATGGTGGCATCTCCTTGTTCTTTCAGTTTGCATTTACCTGATGACTAGTGATGTCCTATAGTTTTATATACTTATTGGGCATTTGAATGTCTCCTTTTGGGAAATAACTAGAAGAGTTTGTTGTTGTTAAGGCTTTAGAGTTCTTTATTTATTCTGGATATCAATTGCTTATTATAAATATTATCATAAATTGCTTATAAATATTATCATAAATATTTTCACTTGCGTTTTTGTCACATGCTCTATGCCAATGTAAATATTTAATTTTTAGTACATTTTGACTTGATCAATTTAACTGGCAAGAGACAGAAATCTACCTACATTTTTATGTAGATAATCAATTTTCCTAACATCATTTATTCGAAAGACTGTTCTCTGTCTAATGGATGTTCTCAGTACCCTTATCAAAACAGCCATTTAAATTTTAATGTGACCTGTTGATCGCTGGTCATTAACAGTGTATGTTAATACTCAATGCCATTGCTTTTATTTTACCCTCTAAGTACTCTCTTGTTCCTCTAAATTTTTGTTCAGCAAATTTTAATATGTTTAATTATTATTAATTTGTCTTCCTGTAAGTGATCAAGTTGCTGTTTGATTTACAAGAAGGTGATTCTTGTTATCCTTAACATTTATGTGGTACCAGTTTGTTGCCTCATCTCTAGAATTGTGCTGATTTTATAGTTGTCTCATGGAAGTTGTTACTCTTCGTCTGACCAAGAAGAAAATGGAAGAATGATGATATTTAGAAAATAAGTTTATCAGCTGCTTCTCATTCTGATGTAGAAGCAGGATAGTTAGGTAGCTGTTATACAGCTTCATTTATAGTTTTTTGTTGTTGTTGTTGTTTTGTTTTGTTTTTTTTTGTTTTTTTTTTTTTTACTCAACTATTATGTTGGAGTTCTGCTTTCAACTCTTATCCTATGCATGGGGCTTACTAGTTCTCTTTTCTAAAAGTTGTGGGATTATTTTGGTAACTAGTGAACTACAGTGATTGATTACAGGTAAGGGAGTAAATTTTTGCAATTTTTCAATTAAAGCTTTGGGACATTTCAGGGTTTGATTGAGTATAAAAATAACAGCAAACAAAAAGGCTGTTGAAGAACTATGAATAATAAGTTTGTTAGCCATGTTAAGTTTGAGGTCCCTACTATATGGTGTGTATAGCAACAGTGGGCAGTCAGATAGCAGATTCTTAGGAAAGAAATGAAGACTGTAAATATAGTGTAAGGAATTCTGGGCATTAAATTTAGAGTCATGAGCTCCAAGATTCTAACTCTACTATTTGCTTCTGAGACTATCAGCAAATGATTGTATCTTTTGGGACCAATCTTTCCTAGGACATTTTATGTATAGGGTTTCTAAATAAATTCTTTACCTGTCGCTGACATTATGGGATTCTAAGTATTTCCGTACTGACCTTTTAAAATTCTATCATTTTTATAGCATATACAATGAGAAACTATGTATGCCATATCTGCAGAATCACCTTTACATCTTTACATATGTTCCGGTTCCATATGCAAGGAAGTGAACATCAAATTAAGTAAGTGTTTTTTCTTACAAAAGAAATACATTCTTATGTTATCAAAGACCAAAGTTTCTATTCAAATACTCTTTAATATATTTTACAAACTTTCTAGATATTTATTTTCCTATGACCTGACTGTAGAAGTGATGGGTGGTATTTAGGACATATTACACAGTAGTGCCAAGGATATTTTCTTATCACAGTGGTGAACTGGCAAATCTGTCTGGCAAATTGGTACCCCTTCTGAATAGACATTATTTTTTCTGTGTAGACCTGCTAAAAGATCATTTTTTTCAGGGTAGCCATGCAAATTCAAAGCATCTCCAAAAGGTTCTCTTAGTTCCAAGATTTCAGTGATCCTATCATCATCTTTATAGTGAGGTATAATGATTAAGAGCAAAAGCCATGCTATTATAGCTAAGATATAGAACCCAGATCCATTTTTAGTAAATATTAATATATGGTTTTAAGAAGAGGAGAAGTTAGTGGACAGTTGCTAAGTAGCTAATTTTGGTAGTAGAGCAAAGGGACAGTTTTGTTTTGTTTTGTTTTGTTTTGTTTGATTTCTTGATCTTAAAATCAAAGCATAAGATTTATTATTTTATTCTATAAGAAAGTATAGTATTTGAGTGTGGTTACTTAAGAGCTGTCTTAGTTACTTTTGTATTGCTATGACAAAACACCATTATCAAGGCAACTTATAAAAAGAAGCATTTAATTTGGCTTAACGGTTCAGAGGGATAAGAATCCGTGATGACGAAGCAAAGGTCTGGTTTTGATCTACAAGTAGGAAGCAGAGAAAAATAGAACACTGGGAATAGCCAGAGTCTTTGGAAACCTTAAGTTCTGTCCCTAATGATACCTCCTCCAACAAATTCTAATTCTTTTCAAACAACTAATTCTTTTCAAACAACTCTATCAACTGGAGACCAAGTATTCAAACATGGACCTATGGGGGTCATTCTTATTCAGTCTACTACAGGAACTAGATGTCAGACACAAAAAATGAAAATACGCTTTTGACATTAAAAAGAAAGTGTTGAGGTCTTAAGTAAATAGTCCATCACATCTATATATCTATTCAGATAATTTATTAGGACATTGGTTATTAATGTTGATTATCCACACATACTGACATGTATTAACATTTGTTCTATTACAGTAGCATGTGCTATTCCTACTCTTATGTCCATCCTCCATTTTATCCCAGGCCTGAAAATTTTTATTAGCATGTATTTCTTATGTAAAATAATTAGTTTTGTTGTGACATTTTCATGTATTTATGAAACACACTTGGGTCATATTCATTCTCCCATTATCCTAATAACCTCCCTCTTTCCTAATGCTCCCCCTTTTACTGTGATGGGAATTTTAAAAAAATATCTAGATCCCATATATGAAAAAAATAGCCAATACTTGTCTTTCTGGGTCTGGAGTATTTCACTTAGTACCATAATCTCCAGGTCTATCCTTTTTTCTCCAGCAAAAATACGATTTTTATTTTTCTTTGTAACAGTATTCCTTCACTCATCACAACATACTTATTATCTGCTGGTGGTCACCTAAACTATTGTGTAATGTGGCTATTGTAAATGTTATTGCATTAAATATCACTGTGTAGGCATCTCTCTTGCAGACCATGTAGGATTCTTTTGGGTATATGTCTAGGAGTAAAATAGTTAGAACATATGGTAGTTACACATTTAGGTTTTTAGGAACCTCCATATAGATTTTCATAGTGGCTGCACTAATTTACATTCCCACAAAAATGTATATTTGTTTTTTCTCTTCATTCTTTTCAACATTTCTTGTCTCGTATTTTTCTATCTCTTTTTGTTAATTAGTAAATTTTGTTCCTTAACAATTTTGTGCATATACAGTATGTATTTTCCTTTCTATTCTCCCTACCTCTCCTATTTCCCTCCCACCCTACTGTCCCCCTTCCCTATAAGTCTCTTTTCCCAGTTCACTATTTTTTGTTCTGTTTAGTTAGTGTTCATTAGAGTTTAATTAGGGCCGTTTGTGTGATCTTGAGTTTGGAACTTAGCACCCTTCTGGGATCACCATTGGGTACATATCTGGATAATATGCTTCCTCCTGTCCAAGAATCTGTTGGTTGACAGTGGATCAACAGTATGTGCTAGGACTTCGTGAATCCTTTTTCTCTCCATAAGCTGACTGTTAGGAGGGCTCAACTTATGTGGACCCGGTAACAGTTTAAACATCTTCTATAAGTTCATAGTTGTCACATCTGTGTTGTGCTTGTAAGATAGAATTTTCAGCTCTTCTCCCTATTCAACAGCACTTAATTCTTTCTGACCCATTTTCAACATTATCCTTTAACTCTTAACAAGTTAGTGTACATGTCTAGCATAGGGCTGAGCCTTCATTCTTAGCAACTTGTGTAGCCATGACTCTGCATTTATCTGCAATGGAGAGAATTTTCTGTTTAAGGCAGAGAATAGCCTTTGTTGGTGTAAACATAAATATTTATTGAATAATTTGATGCTATATCAATTTAGCCCAACCATCTTACCATCACTTTCCAGGGTCTAAGACATCTTCCATTGTGGGTTTTGGAGTGGATTTATATAGGCATAAATTCCCCTTACAAAGCAACAAAGCAAGCCCCAAAATCCGTTTAGAAAGCAGCTTTTCTCTTCTCTCTAATGTTCCCCTTGCTATTCAGTTCCAGAAGATACTGAATAAAATATATATTTTGAAACTGTTGAATCAAATACTATATGCTTAGTCCATTTGTTTTATGGTTTAGTTTAACTCTAAAGTCACTTTGTTGATCTTTTTAGTCTGGACCATGTTTATATATATAGTGAAACAGTGGAATTTGGAGGTATTAAAATGCATGAATTTATTTATCAAGAATAAGGCTGGACAACTTTTTAAAATGGTTCCTCATTTCAGCAACAAGGAATTCAGCTGAGGCATTCAGATTTCTTTGGGGGCAACTTACTAATTTAGATCACACATGGGTCTTTATCTTAGACTGTATTTTTTTCAAGGTGCTGGTTTCACCAAGAGTTTCCTTCTTTCTTCTGCTTAAGGTCCCACTGGTGAATATTTCCCCTTCCCTAGTTTATTGCTATACACTCAACATTATGGTTGTCTTTTTAAATCTCTACTACTTCTAACATTCAGGGTTCTCGTATCTTACTTTGTTATTGTCTGCTGTTGCAGCCTGGTATTTTTTCACACATTCTCTTTACCTGGAACTGTACACCTGTGATTTTATTTCAATATCATGAAGAAAATGAACATCTTGGTGTCCCCACTCTGCCATTTTCTAAGAAGTGTTTTTGTATAAAACTTGTGAAATTCTAGAGAGATATTTGACTATCCGTACTATGTCCTTTGAGCATCAAATTCATGTTTTTATAGTTTTTCAGTTTTTGTTTCAACATTTTTAGGTTTTGTTTAAACTAATGTTTTGGAGCAAGGAAAATATCCATAGTAATCAAGACTTTCTATTATTTTCTTTGTAGAGAATTGCATGTTATCAGTCAAGTGAAAAATTCAAAGAAGATACAAGAATCTTACCAAAGTGAATGTGTAGATTACGTCAAAGTGAAGAAATCTAGAGAATTGCAGTTCAAGGCTCATTTCAGGAAGATGGAGAATAATTACATAGAAGCCCATGGATACAGAGATATGGTTTATTCCAGATCCAGACATAAAATGCTTGAACAAAAACTTCCACCTGAAAATCTCTGGACACACCCAGGACCATACAATAATTCTCAAGCAGTAGAAGAGCAGTTACCTCATTGTTTACCAGCACAGTCAAAGACATATGATTCTTTCCAGGATGAACTTGAAGATTACATCAAAGGGCAGAAGGCCAGAGGACTCGATCCCAATATTAGTTTTAGACAGGTGACAGAAAGCTATAGGTATAAGGATCATAGGAACAGAGAAAGGGTTGATTCTGGACATAGACAAAGGATGTGTGAGGAAAGATTTTCATTTGAGATGCCACAGACCCACCAGCAACAATACAATGGTTCACAAGTGGAGGGGCAGTTACCTCAATGGTTACCACCTCACTTAAAGAGGAGAAATGATGATTTCCAAGATGAATTTGATGATTATAGCATGCGGGAATCTAGAGAATTCAAGCTAAAGACTTCCTTTAGAAGAATTGATAGCTCTTTTGAAACCCACAGTTACAGAGAAATGGTTGACAGAAGACCCAAGCACAGAATATTTGAGCAAAGACTCCCATGTGAGACTTTTCAGACTTTCACAGATCCATGCAGCAGTGCACAAGCAGTAGAAAACAATTTACCTCATTGTTTCCCAGCTTATGAGAGACAAAAAAGCCAAGATTCTGATAGCGTCTATCAGCTTACCAGAGATTATTTCTCAGAAAAACCTGTTCCCCTGAGCCTTAGTCAGCAGGAAAATAATATTGGCTCATACTGTGTAGAATACAATGTTTACAAGCAGATGCCCTCAAATGACAGTTCTAGTGTGCATGAAACAAGTCATAAGAGGCGACATCAGAAGAGAAGACGACATGTGGGGGAAGGGAAAGAAAAGCCAGAAAAGGAACAGTCCAAGCGTAGAAGGAAAAAGAGCTATCAGGATAAAGATTTAGACAAAGACAAGAGTATCGAGCAAAATAAAGGAGAGGAAGAGAAAGCTAGAGTAAGTTCTGAAAAAATCAAGCATCGAAAAAAGAAAAGAAAGCATGAAACAACCTCAGAGAGAGAAGAACGAAAGCACAAGAAAGAGAAAAAGAAATCTGTGGAAGAAAGAACAGAAGAGGAAATCCTTTGGGATGAGTCAATTCTTGGGTTCTAAAATTATAGTATACCCAAGAGGAGCTAAAAGAAAACAATATTGATTTAGATAAAGAAAGGAATAATCGATGAAGTCAAGGAAACGTAGGTGCTGTATCAGTTCAGAAAACCTTTGGGTTGTTTTGTTTGCAAAAATTGAAATTGACCATAAGAAACAATATACAAGATATATAAATGAAGCCTTTAAAGAACTGTTTTGAAGTAAACCTACTCAAGGATTTTGAGTTTTTAGTTTTACATACAGAAGAGTGAATCGAGAAAATCAGTGTGAAAAAAAATCTGAGGAAATCAGTGGAGAAAATTTAGGCAAAATAAAGTACTTTAAATGAAGAGAAGAAACTTCAATTTGTGGGTTTCTCTCTTTCTGTGTGTGTGTGTGTGAATGTGTGTGTATATGTGCATACAAACATATATGTATGCATGTGAATATGTATATGTGTAATGTGTGTATGTGTCCTCTGCTCTGCTTTTCTCCTCACTTTCCTCCTTTCTCTTTCTGTCACTCCCTCATTTCAAAATTTATTGAAAGAAGAACCACAAAATCTAAATGTAGCTTTCAAAAAGCAAGAACATAATACTAAGAATGAGAGAAGAAACCTGAAGAAAAACCAGAAGATTCAGTGCTTTCTATTTTGCAATTGTGTTCCCTTAAGGTTGAAAACTTTTGGTTTCATGCAGTTTGTGTGATTTGTGTCTTTGCACATGTGTACAGTTAATCACTGACAAAAGCCAGATGAAGTAAACTTATTCAATGTGTTTTTTTAAGTTACTTTCTCTGATTTTATAAGAAAGAAAACTGAATCTATTACATATATATATTATATATATTACATATTATATATACTATATATATTATATATATTATGGTTTTCCTAAGTAGAGATGTTTCTTTGTCCATCAAGTTGCAATTAAAATGAGTTTTTTACTCATGGAAACAATGTGCTTATAATAGTGAATTGCAAAACAGGCTACAGCCATACCATCCTGAACTTTTCCAGTCTTGTTTGATTTTGAAACAATTGTCAGGCCTGTGGGAGACCAGACATCACAGAGTCCATTCCTTTTATAATTTGCATTAGGATTGGTGGTGTTTTGCTACTGTTGTGTGTTAATGTTTCTGTTTTTGCCAATGAAAATGTATGAAACAACTTAGAATTTTTTGTTATATCTAATTTGCAGTGTATTTTTCTATTTTCTAGTTCCGAAAGTGGAAAATTAGTGTATAATAAATTAGATGATATATACTTTTAAAATGTTCTCCAAAAGGGCTGAAATCAGTCTATATTCTGAAAAATGTTTATATTAAAGTGTTTTAATTTCTAAATACTGCTTTTTGGTCGTTTCTATCAAAAGATGATTGTTCTACCCAGGTAAGAACAAGAAATGGAATTTGCAACTAATTCTCTATGAAGACCACACAGTGAAGCTGTAATTTCATTTAATCTACAGATTGCTTAGTAGAAGTTAGCATTCAGTTTTCAACTCAACTTCAGGTTAGAAAAAGACCGTCAACTTGAAAGTGAAGTAGAAAAATGTTATAAGTGGTAAAGGACTGTGGGAGTGTCTTAAATTTAAATTGTTTGATTTGAATTTTTTTTGTTACTGCACTGTGTTTTATGATCACTACTTTCTGTAAGCATTTGAGCATTACTCAGCCATAGTATGCAGTATAAAGGCATATGATTCCAAATCCCAGGATTATGATCTAGTTGTAGTATCAGGTTGCTATATGATTTTGCAAAGATACCACCAAAAATCCAATATGCAGTCCTGAGACAGAAAAAATGAACCATAATAGGCCTTGTATATGCTAATCCAAAATCATGCCAAATATGATAGTGATATATTTGCATTTGGGTAAGCTATTTTTTTTCCTGAGGTTTGAATTAAGGGCAAGTAGTTGCTAGAACATAATGATGGTTGGCTTTATATCTCAATGAGTGAATGGTTCTAAATGATGTTAAATAGTCATAAAATCAATTTCTTTTCCATGAGAATTTTAGTATAACATGAATTTATATCAGTGCATTAACCCTGTCTTTTAACAAATATTTGATATACTGATGAAAAAACTGGTAAGTCAGATAGAGAAAGACTGAATTTCTAGCCACAATGCTGGCAAATATTCTTTGTCTGAGCACACATGTGCACATGCAAGTGCATACACACATACGTACACATTGTGTTCACATAAAATAGTAGAAGTCAGTTGGATTGGTATAACATTTAGAATTGGTAAGTTATATTTGAATGTCCATTTTGTGTTCAAATCTGTTGGAGACATTTAAAACTATATCATATTTTGTGAGTGGACAGGGTGCAGATGCAGATGAGAACAGGAGGGATCAAGTGGGGGGAATGAGGGAAGGAGAGAGATGATAAACTGGGAAGACTGTTGGGGGTGGGGTGTAGAACCCTACTGCAATGGAAACTCCCAGGAATCTATGATGGTAATGCAAGCTAAGACTCCTAGTAATGGGGATATGGAGCCTGAACTGGACATCTCCTGTAACTAGGCAAGGCTTCCAGTGGAGGAACTAGGACACCAATTCAGTCATAAAACCTTCAACCTACAATCTTACCTACCTCCAAAATATGCTGGGATAATGGTGGTGCAGAAATTGTGGGAGTGACCAACCAATGACTGGTCTATCTTCAGACTCATGCCATGAGAGGGATCCCACTCCTGACACTGCATGGATGGCCAGGAACCAGATGCTAGATAGCCCAGAGACCTAGGATAAAACCAAACATGACTTGAAAAAAAATCAAAGAAATGATTATTAATATTAATTTACTATACTCATATTACAGTGCCTAACACAATTGTCATCAGAGGAATGATAAAGGAAACAGGAACTGATGGAAGCAGATTCAGAGCTCCATAGCCAACACTGAGGAGAGCTAGAGAAATAGACATCATCAGGAGAACAAAGTCAATTAAGCAGAGACGGGAACACAGAGATTGGAATAACAATTATGGACCCTGTATAGGTCTGAGCTAGATCCACTGTTATGCATATATGGCTTGCTATTGTAGGACTACTAACAGTGGGAACAGGGTCTGTTCTACCTTTCACCTTTGCTTGGAGCCCGTTTACTCCTACTGCATTGCCTAGTCCAGCCTTGACATAGGGTTTGTGCCTAGATTTGTTGTAACTTGTTACTGGATGTTTGGTTCATATTTCTGGGAGGCCTGCACTTTTTTGAAGGAAAACAGATGAGTAGATTAGTGGGGTGGGCGTGCGGACTGGAAAGAGTGGGAGGACGGAGAAAAAACCAAGAAAAAAAAATTTAAAAATGAAAAAACTGCCATAACATACACTAAGGTAAAGAACTAATGTGTTCCTTTCAAAATATATAGATTCATTTATTGCATTAAAATTAGTCACAGTTTTATTAGGCTAAAACAGCATTGTTTTTCAAATTAAACATATTTAAATCTTGTATTGTGCATGGAGAGAAAGAAAAGTTGTAGTGTTGATTAGTTTCAAGGAAGTCACCGGTTGCTGATTCTAGAAAAGGGATTTTCAGAGATTTTAAGAATACATGTTCTGCTCCCTAAAATGTTATGCTACCCAGAACACTTAACATCCTGGTTGAAGCTAGTGCCAAGGACCTGGAGTCTAACTTTGGCACATTTGCTTTGTTCTATTGCCTGTTTCTGAGCACAAGACTATATTCAAGTTAGGTTGCAACTGTGAGTTACAACACCTTTGGCAAACCTCAGTCTTCAAAAATATTTACATTATGATTCATAACAATAACAATATTATAGTTATGATGTAGCAACAAAAAGAGTTTTGTGATTGGTGGGGTCACCACAACATGAACTGTCACAACATTAGGAAGGTTAAGAACCACGTTTTTAAGTGAAGTAAATGACTAGGAAGAGATTTGGTGGTGCTTCGGATCTAAAGTCAAATGATCTTTGACCAGACTACAAGAGGTCTAGAGGCATCTAAAATCAGCTGCACATGAAAGGGGCAATCATGAATAGAGAATATACATACATCCAAAGAGGGGCATCTCATATGAGGCACTCATGACAATAGATACGAAAATGGAGGTATGATCAGGTTAGGTCAGACCTGAATGATATTGACAAGTAAATGAGAGCTAATGTATTAATCACATATTAACATGTTTTGAATGACTTCTATCCCCTATAAATTCATGTCCTTAACAATTAATTCATAACTCATGAGAGTTGAGATGGGAGCTTAAAGTAATATGTTTAGACCGTGAGAGGCCTGTCTTCACAAATATATTAATTCCAATATAAAAATGGGGCTTGTGGAAGTGACATCATGTTTTGGCATTTTGCCATGTGAAGGAGAATGTTCGCCCCTTGGAGGGTGTAGCATTCAACACAACATCTACACCATCTTGGAAATGAAGTTTGGGCCCTTACCAGATGCTTAACATGCAAGCAGCACTTCACCAGTCTTCATAAATAAGAAATGTACCATTCAGTACATATGAACATTTTTAAATATTCTGCTGTAAAAATAAAGTGGGCTATATGACAGGTTTATTGAGTACTTCTAAGCAGAAAGTATTTGTTATACAGAAATCATTTCCTATAATTACGCTGATATACTGAGAGTAAAAGAATGGAATAAAATATTCCAGTGAAGTGGAAGCCAAAATATATCAAACATAGCATACATTTTCATAAATTGAACTTAAAAGTATAAAAGTAAACAAGAAAAGTTATAAAATGATATCAAACAGTTTCTTTTTCCTTTTTGGTTCTAAAGTACCTAGAATTGTACCTAGGGTCTCATCCATGCCAAGAAAGTACTCTACCACAAAGCAATCATGCTCATAATGATAAAATTGATCAATTCAACAAAGGTAAGATACATATACTTACTAAAATTAAATCATTAAAATTTTTAAGTGGGATATAGATGAGTATAATAGAATATCAGTAGAGTACTTCAACAGCATATTTTAAGCCACCACCACACTATCAGAGTTAAGTTGAATGCTAAACCAAATAGACACTCATAAAATATTCTGAATACACATTCTTTTTTAATTTATTGAGTTTTTGATTGATTATTATGATTTATTCACTTTAAGCAAGCAAGTGAAAGACCTTTTCAAAAAAAACTTCAAGTCTCTGAAGAAAGAAATTGAAGAAGTATCAGAAGATGGAAAGCTCTCCTGTGCTCATGGATTGATAGAATTAACATAGTGAAAATGGCCAGCTTGCCATAAGCAATCTACAGATTCAATGCAATTCCCATCAAAATACCAACACAATTCTTTAAAGACCTTGAAAGAAAAATTCTCTACTTCACTTCGAAAAAGAAAAAAAACCAGAATTGCCCAAATCATTCTGTACAACAACAGATCAAGTGGAGGCATCTCCATCACTGATCTCAAGCTGTACTACAGAGCAATAGTAATAACAACTGCATGGTACTGGCAAAGAAACATAATGTTGGATCAATGGAATCGAGTAGAAGGCCCAGAAATTAACCCACACACCTACTGATACTTGATTTTTGACAAAGAAGCCAAAGCCATACAGTGGAAAAAAGCATCTTCAACAAATGGTGCTGGTTTAGCTGGATGTCTACATGTAGAAAAATGCAAATAGATCAATATTTATCATCCAGCACAAAACTAAAGTCCAAGTGGGTCAAAGACCTCAACATAAAACCACACACACTAAACCTGTTAGAAGAAAAAGTGGGGAAGAGCCTGGAACTCACTGGCACAGGAGACAACTTCCTGAACAGAACACCAAGAGCACAGGCTCTAAGATCAACAATCAATAAATAGGACCTCATGAATCTTTACAGAAAAGCTTCTGTAAAGCAAAGAACACTGTTCTCAGAACAAAACGGCAGCCTACAGACTGGGGGAAGTATCTTTACCAACAGAGGGCTAATATCCAGAATATATAAAGAACTCAAGAAATTAAACAGCAACAAATCAAGTAATCCAAGAAAAAATGGGGTACAGAGCTAAACAGAAATTTTTCTACAGAGGAATATTGAATGACAGAAACAATTAAAGAAATGCTCAAAGTCCTTAGTCATCAGGGAAATGCAAATAAAAACAACCTTGAGATTTCACCTTACACCCATCAAAATGGCTAAGATCAAAACCTCAAGTGACAACACATGCTAGAGAGGATGTGGGAGAGGATGTGGAGAAAGGGAAACCCTCCTCCATTGTTGGTGGGAGTGTAAACTTTTGTAACCTATTGGAAATGAATCTGGCGCTTTCTCAGATAATTAGAAATAGTGTTTCCTCCAGATCCAGCTATACCACTCCAAGGCATATATCCAAAATATGCTCAAGTACACAACAAAGACTTTTGCTCAACGATATTCATAGCAGCTTTATTCATCATAGCTAGAACCTGGAAACAACCCAGATGTCCTTCAAAAGAGGTATGGATACAGAAATTGTGGGACATTTACACAATGGAATACTACTCAGCAATTAAAAACAAGGAAATCATGAAATGTGCAGACAAATGGTGGGATCTAAAAAAGATCATTCTGAGTGCGGTTTCCCAGAAGCAGAAAGACACATGTGGTATATACTCACTTACAAGTGGATATTAGACATATAATATAGGATAAACATACTAAAATCTGTACACCTAAAGAAGCTAAGCAAGAAGGAGGACCCTGGGAAAGATGATCAATCCTCACCAGAAAGACAAATGGGATGGACATTAGAAGAAGGAGAAAACAGCAAACAGGACAGGAGCAAAGGGCTTCTGAAAGACTCTACCTAGCAGTGTATCAAAGCAGATGTTAAGACTCATAATCAAACTTTGGGCAGAGTGCAGGAAATCTAATGAAAGAAGGGGGAGATAGTAAGACCTGGAGAGGACAGGAGCTCCACAAGAGCGTAACAGAACCAAAAAATCTGGGCACAGGAGTTTATTCTAAGACTGATAGTCCAAGGACCATTCATGGGTATAACCTATATAACCTAGAACCCCTGCTCAGATGTAGCCCATGGTAGCTCACTCTCCAAGTTGGGTTCCATAGTAAGGGGAGCAGGGACTGTCTCTGACGTGAACTCAGTGGCTGGCTCTTTGATCACCTCCCCTGTGGTTAGAGCAGCCTTGCCTGGCCACAGAGGAGGACAATGCAGCTAGTTATTTTACTGTTAGATTACTAAAACAGCATAAAGAAACAGAAGGCAGAGAGAGACAGGAGTCTGATCTTCAACAGACAAGACTATGCTTATTATCACAGTGAAGGGCAGCATCTCTCCTGTGGAAACTCAGAGGTCAGCCAGACTTAAAATCTCCCTGAGTTAGAATCCATCCTTGTGTTCTATGCCTGTCAAACTACCCAGGAGTCTTGCTGGCCTGACTTGGTGTTACTTGTGTGCTGGTATCTGGGTTTGTCAGCTCAGTGCTTGTCACTTGGCCTGAGGGACAGTGAGGATAAGGCCTCATTTCTAGGCATCAAAAATTAAAGACATTGTTATAATCTGGGTCTTTGGGATTTTATTTTTTACTTCTTGTTATCAAGGCTTTTGTAAATAAAATAATAGAGATTAAAGAAAAAAAGCTGCCTAAGACCCCTTATAGGTGTGGGATAAGGAGCTTAGAAATGAGGAAATGATTGCAGCACATAGCCCATGTTTCTCTCCTGCAGTCTTCTTTCCTGAAGTTGTTTGCCCAATGCAAGCCAGGCTGTCCCAACAGTCCTTTTTTAGGATGATCAAAGAAGGTCATCTGTAATCTTGTGGAAATCGTGTTTTAGAAGAGAGATGACAGTGTCCTTTGCTTTACAAAACTTTTCAGTTTCATGAGGTCCAATTTATTGAATGTTGATCTTAGAGCCTGTGCTGTTGGTGTTCTGTTCAGGAAGTTGTCTCCTTTGCAAATGAGTTCAAGGCTCTTCCCCACTTTTTCTTCTAACAGGTTTAGTGTGTGTGGTTTTATGTTGAGGTCTTTGATCCACTTGGACTTTATATGAAAAAAAACTTCAAGTCTCTGAAGAAAGAAATAGAAAAGAGATCAGAAGATGGAAAGATCTCCTATGCTTATGGCTTTGTAGGGTTAACATAGTAAAAATGGCCATCTTACAAAAAGCAGTCTATTCAATGCAGTTCCCATCAAGTTACCAACACAATTCTTTACAGACATTGAAAGAAAAATTCTCAACTTTATATGGAACAACAAGAAACCCAGAATCGCTAAAAAAATCCTATACAATAAAAGATCTGGAGGGATCTGCATCCCTGATCTCAAGCTCTGCTATAGAGCAACGGTAATAATAACTGCATGGTACTGACATAGAAATTGACTGGTGGATCAATGGAATCAAATAGGAGACCCAGAAAGAAACCCACAAACTATGGACACCTGATCTTTGACAAAGATGCCAAAACCATACAATGTAAAAAAGATAGCATCTTCAACAAATGGTACTGGTCCAACTGGATAGCTACATGTAGAAAAATGCAAATAGATCCATATCAGTATCCTTAAATGGAAGAAGGTGGCAGACAGAGTTATTGTGGAATACACTTGTGAGAGAGATTTCAGCTACCACTTGGAGTTGTGGAAGGTTATAAGCTATTATGTGTGCTGGGAACCAAATCCAGGTCTTCTGCAAGAGCAACAAGTACTCTTATCCATCTCTCCAATGCCTTACTTTTTTTTTCTAAAGCTCTCCTCTCTACCATGTACTTGACCTTCACACCAACTTGTCTCAAAAAGCATGGGTTGCTTTTGTTGTTTTTCCTTCTCTTTACCATCCTCCTCCTCTGCTTGGGGCAAATGAAATTTCTTGTCCTGGGGTTTTTCTTCTAGATGCCAAAACAAATTGTCCTAAATATTTTATTTGACCTTATTTTTTCCATTAATGAGACTAAGAACCACAAGAGAGAACCCCAAATTTCCCAAATGTAATATGCTAGCTTCACTGGAACTCCTCATGATCTCTTGTTTTTACTCCTTTTTCTCCTTTACTCAGCAAAGAAAATGAACTTGGTCTTGTGCCCCTAGGCAGCATCAAGACTATCCTGAGACCCTGTGACTATTTTAAGTTAAGAAGAAAATGAAATTAATATTACTAATCAGGAATTTAAAACACAACAATTTTCCTGGATTACCTGGGTAGACTCTATCTTTATAAGAATCCTTAAATGGAAAAAGTTGGAAGGCAGAGTTGGTGTGGAATACACTTGTCAGTGAAACTTCATCTGCTACTCAAGCAAAAAGCCACAGGCCAAAAACATTGGCAGCCTCCAGATACTAAAACAGGTGGCACTTCCAAAGGGAGTGTTTCAAAAATAATGCAGCCCTTATAACACTTTAAATTAGCCCCAAAGGAGCATTGAGATCCTTGACCAACAATAGTTAGATGGGAAAATTATGTGAAGTCACTATGTTTTTCCTCCATATAATGGTTAAGAGTCCCCTGGCTATAGAGCATGAACCATCAATACCATAACTTACTTTTTATTTTTCTTTAAAAAGGCCAAAACTAGGTAGTGGGTTTTTAATCTCAGCACTAAACAGGCAGAGGCAAATTGTGGGTTTCTGTGAGTCTGAGGCCAGCCTGATAGACAAAGTGAAACTTTCTCAAAAAACAAAACAAAACAAAACAAAAAAACAAACAAAAAAAAAAAAACACCTCAATTTTTCTGAAGAAAAGAGACCCAAAGTCCACTCAGCAGAACCAAAGCCCCAATTAATAAAGACTTCCCATCGACCAACCTCAAATGTAGTTTACAGGAAACTTTTAAATGCAAAGAACAGAAAAACTATACATTTTACTGGGCAGTTGCAGGGAGAAGTAAAGCAAGCAAGTAGTTTAATGGAAGCCAAAACCATGACATTAACTGGGGCATTTCAGCCTTGAGCTTTTAAAACAGAGTTGGGAAGTTTTGCATGAGACTTTTCAGGTCTGGGGTAGAAAAGGTGGATCAGTTTTTAGATTAAATTAAAGATGGTTGTAACTGAAACAAGATGGAGGAATCTTTGCCCTGTCACATTTTCCACAGTTCTTAGTGAATGAGTCAAATGATGGATTCAGTCTGTTCTGAAAGGGTGTAGTTGGTCCTAAGACTCATCAATTTGTCTGAATTAATTCTTTGTTTTATATAATTAACCATACAATTTAAGATGCCAGACCCTATCTTTAATCCAATCAGAATGACAATTAAAGGACCAGTCAGTACTGATAGCAGAGTAGTTGTCCAGGAGGACCAAGAGAACAGAGACTGGTAGCAATGATCTGATCTGAGTCTTTGTCTCTTTCTCTTTTTGAAGATTACCCAATGATGGCAAGATTTTTTTCTAATTACTCCTCATCAATTAACATAGAAACAATCTGCTCCTTCCCAAAGCCATTCATAGCCCCTCTTGTCTCATAAGAAGTAAGTCTAAGCCTCTTCCATTTTATAGGATGACTTCTGTAGGAGAGTCTAACTGTTGTTTAAATTCAGAAATAGAAAGTTTTGATAACTTTTAATATTAAACTTTTAATACCTGATCTTTTGGGGTATTTTTCTTGTTGATGATTTGTTTTGGTTTTGTTGTGGCTGTCCTGGAACTCTGCTCTGTAGACCAGGCTGTCCTCAAACTCATTATCTGAGTACCTTTGCCTCCTGAGTGTTAGGATTAAAGGCATGAGACATCACCATCCAGCTTAATTTAATTATTTTTCATCTTCTATTGTTGGTATAATGTTCTTTTGAAATGTATACACCTTACCCTTGTTCATCCAAATGCTGATTTCTCTCCCCAACTTGTTGGTTTCAATCCGGACATTGCATTGTGATACTTTTTCTAAGCATCACCTGTCTCAACTTTGTGTAAACATGACAAAATAAAACAACCAGCCACAATGTTGAGCAATAAAGAGGAGGGAGTAGGTGGGAGAGGGGAGGAGCCAAAGGACAGGAAATAGTGGAAGGCAAAGGGCAAGGGAACTGGGAGAGTAAGGCTGGAGAGGGAGATCTTGGAACAACTTGGAAAGATGGACTGGAGCTAATATATCACTAAAAGCAGGTACAATGTGGGAAATCTAAATGTTAGGAAACTATGAGGGCTTGGAAGTTTAGGATGGAGTAACTATTGCCCAGCATTGTGTTCTAAGTTAATTAAATAATTTATAGTCTCTGTGTAGTGATTTGGTTATCACAGTGAAGGGCAGCATCCCTCCTGTGGAAACTGAGAGGTCAGCCAGACTTAAAAGCTCCCTGAGTTAGAATACATCCATGTGTTCTATGCCTGTTTAGATTAACAACAGCTGTTTAGGATTAACAGCAGCATTATTAAAAGTAATTAGTAGTAAATTTTAACAGCAACTTACAACATTCTATGATAAAGTCTAGTGTCTCTATAACTATTGAGCTGGCTATTCCAGGTCTGACCAAGAGGGAGATAAGGGCAAGCATAGCTCTTTTTTTTTTCTTAGTCAAACCATTAATACACACCCAACACGTACTCCCAGGAGCCCAGTAATATCACTGAGTTCATGTCAGAGACAGCCCATGTTCCCATTCCTAGGGAACTCACTTGGAGACTGAGCTGCCATGGGCTATATCTGGAGCACAAACCTTATATCTAACTGAGACACCCTCTTTTAGTTAGCACCATGGCAAAACACCATGACAAAAAAGCAAGTTGGAGAGAAAAGGATTTATTTGGCTTACACTTCCATATTGCTCTTCATCATCAAAGGAAGTCAGGATAGATACTCAAACATAGCAGGAACCTGGAGGCAAGAGCTGGTGCAGAAGCCATATAAGAGTTCTGCTTACTGGCTTACTCACATGGATTGCTCAGCCTGCTTTGTTATAGAACCCAGGACCACCAGGGCAGGGATGGAGCCTCCCACAATGATCTGGGCCCTCCCCTATTAATCACTAATTAAGAAAATGCCTTAGAGCCAGATCTTATGAATGCATTTTCTCAGTTGAAGTTTCCTTCTGTCAGATAACTCTAGTTTGTATGTCAGGTTGACATAAAACCACCTAGTTAGCATAGATCCCATGCTAGGCTGTCCAGGCTAGGTATAATATACCTTTATCTAAGCAACTCAGAAAGTTTTGTGAACCCCAGATGAGTAGCCTCGTTGAAGGTCAAATATGAGTGTCCTACTAATTGTTTCTGGGAGAATGATATTTCCCTCTGGTGTCTTTCACAAACCTGTGGGTTCAATCTGTCCATATATTTTGCATCCTCTATTTCATATTGGTTATACCATGGAGTCTCAGGCAGTACAAGGTCTGGATATGTCACCAGAATATCAATAGGCTCCAAAAAGAGGCCATTTTTTTTCAGGTCTCAAAAAAAAGAGCATAGGTCTTAAATGAAAGGGCCCTCACACTAGAGAAAGCCACTGATAAATATAGGGAAACAGAAATGACAGAAATGCATAAACACACAGAAGACACACATAGTAAAGACAATCAGGGTGGCCCCCACACTATCATACACCTGAATAGACCCGGGTAGTCCTGTGATGTCATATGGATCCCAGACACCAGATCAGCGGCATGACCAGCCTCTGCTTTGTGTCCTAAACAGAAGATGCCTTAACCAGACTTACCTCCAAAGGTGACAGAGCAGGTGACTCTTATTGAAGGAAATATAGTGTTGTAGGGGCTTGGACAGCTGCAAGCACTGAGATCTCTCCCAGAGCCTTGGGACAGCTCAGGTTTCACATCACTAGGAGAAAGTCTCTGTAACCCAAAATCTGTGCAAGTTGGTCGAACTGGCTGGTGATAGTCTCAAAAGGATCTTACTGGGTCCTCTGAATGTTGCCAAGGAAAGACTTCAATGACTAATCAGCATGAACAAAATCTGAATTGAGAGAGTCTGCATTAAGTGGCTCAGGCAACTGCCCAGAGAGAAAGATTTCTGATAGAACAGCCTTGAATGCATTTTTCAAGGAGATTTTAAAGGCAAACAACAGAGAAAAACTATATCCTGTTTGGCAGTTGCAGGAGGAAGTGAAACATGCAAGCAGCACAACAGAAGAAAAACAAACAAACAAGCCCCCAAACAAACAAATAAACAGAGTTTCTAGAATAAGGTTGACTGTCTCCCATTGAACTTTTCACAGTAAGTCTAGAAAAGGTGTTTTCAGTTCAGTTTAAGCCAAAGACGGTTCCAGCTGAGATGGAGGAAACTTTGCCCTGTCACAACCTGACACTCTGTGTGTGTGTGTGTACGTGTGTGTTGTGGGGTGGGGGGTGACTGTATGTGGACAATATATACAGAACCTTAAACTGGGAATGTAGAGTGCTTGCAAGCCTGTGGAGGATTGGTTTACTGACCACCATTATGAAGAGGGGTCAGAGAAAGAGACAAGAGACAGACAGACAGACAGAGATTATGACTTGAATACTGAGGTACTTAGGAAAAGTACCAAGAGAGAGCTGGGGTGTAGTGAAAAACCACTTGCCTAGCACATGCAAGGTTCTGGATTAGATCCTCAGAACTACAAAACAAAACAGTAAAAACAGAATATGTGTCTCATATTGAAGTCCTCCCTATTAACCATATTTCCTAAAAAACTGCTTTAGACTCTCATTTACTCCTTCCTTCCTGTGCTGACATCACCCCACAAAGACTGAGTTTCAGAGATTGACCTGTTGATTCAGTGATGGGCTGGGGAAACCACACACAAGAACACACACAGTTCAAGCCTCTGCTCAAGTCAGGTGATATGATGCAAAAGCTCTTTGTATATTTGTTGTGTGTGTGTAACTAGGCTAATGTGGGAAGCAAATTCAGGCTCTCCTGCCTCAGGTCTAAACTCATATAGGGTCAATACAAAGCATGCAGAAGCCTCAGACTGTCTCAAGTCATATACAAAATTTCTCTGTGTCTCTCTCTTTGTCTTTGCCATACATGCACACAACACACACACACACACACACACACACACACACACACACACACACACGTCTGTCTCACTGTTGTGGGCACAGCATATTGATCTTCCATATGTCAAGCACTCTACATTCCCAGTTTAAAGTCCTGTGGATGCTTCATACAAACATGGGGTGTCAGGTTCAGCTTTATTTTATTATTATTATTATTTTATTGTTGTTGTTGTTGTTCGCTGAGGCTGGCCTCAGATCCACCTGCCTTTGCCTTCTCAGTGCTAGAATGAAAGACCCACCTAGGTTGGGCCTACTTAAGAAAAACTTATGAGTTATGGTACTGATGATCCACGCTCTACAACCAGGGAGAGGCCTCTTAACCGCAATAGGGCTAAGATAATTGTAAAAACGGATTGAGCTATGGCTGATTTTGAATTTTATGTTTATGTAGACCGTTATGATCTCATGACCGTCACTATCCCTTTAGTGACGACTATGGTCACGTGATGTTCAGTCGTCTATGGCATAGAGCATTCTCGCGGCACACCCCGAGCCGAGGGCACGTGCAGGCAGTTTCCTGGAGACTGAATAGACCAAGCGGCGATTCAGTTGCCTCGCAATGTGGTCCTCTCCAGACGAGAAACTGGAAAACAGGTAGGGGGCCGAAGCTTTGTCTTTTATCACTCTTACATATATCTCTAAGAACAAGTGTAATTAGTTATCTTGGTGGTAGTTTCAGGAGATTCGGGGCGGAGCTTACCTTTAGAGCTTTTCTTTAGAGCTTGGCTCTGAATACAGTTTGAATTAACTCGTATTAAAGTAATTTCTCAGTGTTTCCACTGACTTTTCCATCTCTCCAGTGGTAGGGTAAGGGGTTTTATGGTAGACGGCCTAGATAGTTCTACAGGTTTGTCAGGGTGTGACCGGCTGAGATGCTGAGGCAAGGAGTTTCCATGAAGGCAAAGGGAAATTTTATGAAAGTGGCCTAACTTTTTCCGCGGACGACAGAGAAACCCTGTGGGCAGAGAGCAGGGTGGGCAGAAGTCTTATGAGTGATTGGACATCTAGTTCTGTGGTAGTGAGACTGAGGACTGAGGCCAAGGAGGGAAAATGGCGTGAAAGCTGAGGAATGGAGGCAAAGTGGTGGCAGGGTGGCAAAGCAGCTGGGACCTACAGCCTCAGGGTTTGAAGTCTGCAACTGGTGGAGACTTTGGAGGCCAAGCAGCCATGACAAAGGAGACCTTCTGTGGTTACAAAGCCACCTTGGGGTGACAAAGCAGATAAGCAGGAAAGCAAAGGCCCCCTAAAAGGGAAGTGACCACCTCATGGAGGCAAAAGGGCTTGGGAAGGGTGAGGGGAGTTGCACTGGGGAAATGAAGTAGCAGGTAGCAGGGGTAAGAACCACTGTGAGGGGGTTCTAGGTAGAGGGAGGGAACGAAGTGACCAGAAGAGGGGTCCTGGAAATGGGGGAGAACCTCCGCATGGGGAAGCGTGGTCATCTTTGGAAATGCCAGAAAACCATGGTAGAGAGGTGAAGTGGGCAGGAGAGGGAAAGCAGCCAGTGTAGGGACAGCAGTGCTGGGAGGCGAAGTGACCACAGGAAAGCAGCAGTTGGAGAGGTGGCATGCAGAGGAAGGTGGGAGGGCAGCCTCGTGGGAAGATGAATCAGGAATCCAAAGAGGGGCTGGCTCGTGGCAGGTTGGGTTAGGGTTGGGGTGGGGGACCGGGAGCAGGGAGAGGATAGTGCTAAGGGCAGAGAAGCTAGGGGCCAAAGGGAAGGTGCAGATGGGGAGGTGAAGTATTTCCTCCCTCCTCTGGGGTTAGGGTGGAGTAGGGGAGCGTTGGCTGGAAAGCCACCTTGGTGGGGGAAGCTAAAGGGGTGGCAGCAACAATTCAAACTTTTCAGGGCCTTGCTGCACCAGGACAATTCCTTCCTCACAAAGCTTCATCCTCCCCCTTTTATTTATCACCATTTGATTTATTGTTTGTGTATCTTTTGACTTTTAAAAATTAGCCTGCAATGCAGCCACTCCTGATGAGACCTAATTGACTAGGATCAGAAGAAAGGAAAAGAAGACCTCCCCTATCAGTGGACTTGGGGAGAGGCATGCATGCAGAGAGTGAAGGAAGGGAGGAATTGGGACGGGAGAAGGGAGGGAACCACAGGGGGGATACGAAGTGAATAAAGTGTAATTAATAAAGAATTTTAAAAAAATTAGCCTGAAAAATTCATAGTTCCCCTTATGACATTTTTCATTAATGTTCATAGTCGCATCTCATTACTTTCTCATGTCCCAATCTCAATTCCTTCTGGTCCTTTCCTTCTTGACTTTTGAGAGAAAACACGTGAAAATTATCATAGCTACATTATCTTTCATTTTCCTCCTTCTTTTAGTACTCTTCCTCCCCTCAGTTTTTCTCCTTTCCTGTGTGTATGTGTGTGTGTGTGTTTGTATATAAGTGTTTGTATAAACATATGCATGTTTTAATCTACATTCTGATTAAGAGAAAATGCACTATTTGTCTTTCTGAGTTTGGCTTATTTTGCTCAACTTCGTTTTGTTTGGTTTGGTTTTGGTTTTTCAAGGCAAGGTTTCTCTGTGTAGCCCTGGCTGTCCTGGAACTAGCTGTGTAAACCAGGCTGGCCTCAAATGCACAGGGATCTGCCTGCTTCTGCCTCCCAAGTGCTCAATTCCTGTGGACCATTCCAAACCCAAACATAGTTTCTGCCTTTTTTTTTTTTTTGATTCATTTAGAAGAAAGAGGAAGGGAGACTTTGAAAAGTATTGGAAATGCGAACATAGCCACTGTATAAACATGTACAGTTTATTTCTGAATATTTCCTTGAAATTCAGTTGTTTTTCAAAGTGCCTGAGGAATAAGTAGTGTGCCCTAAAGAGATTATATTGAACTGGGGTAATCCAACATCTTCCTCTCTAACCAAACATTTTCTTTGTTCTTCCCCCAATTTTCTAACCACCACTTAGTTCACTTCCTCTTGAAAACATTCTCTAAAACTTTATAAGTAGTTGTTTAATTTTAAACATATTAAATAAAATTATAAGTGAGGCATCTTAAAATAGTACTGAGTAAATCATAGTGCTAGTATTATGGGGATTTGAAAAATTTGAATGTATTGAAGTTGGATGTGATTGATGTCCTATGCCTGTAATTCCAACCAGGAGTATTGCTGACAATTTGAGACCAGGCTGATGTATATAGCCATGCCAGTCAGGCTTACATAGTGAGGGAACCTGTCTAAAAAAATAAAGTAAAATAAATAAATATTGTATAAATACATAGAATATTCTAACTTGTGCTGTTTTATTAGGATGTAGCTTAAATATATCACTTTTATTTATCTCAGGTCTTCCATGTTTTTTCGGAATACTAAATCTGATATGCGGAAACAATGTAATCTATCATACAAGAAATCATCCTATGATGCAGGTAAAATAAATTTCATATTATAAAAACTTATAATTGTTGGTAATATGGAATGTAATAAAGGAGTATTTTCTCAAATCTATGTGTACTTAGTATTTTTTACATGGTACGGTGGTCTTCAAAAACACTTTTCTCCATTTTACTTAGTCTTTTTCTTTTAGCTACAAATCCATGCATTTAAAAAATCAGTAATTTTTTAATTAAATCTTTACCATATGACCAAAGTATGTAGCTACTAGTAATGTTCTGCATTTTAAATTTTGTTTTATTTAATTAAAATATAATTACATCATTTCTCCTACCTCTTCTCCATCCAACTGTGTCAATGTCCTTCTATTCTTTTTATCCACAGTCTTTCTAAAGTTAATATTGCTGTATATATGCAAATAAATACATAAATACAACTTTTTGAATCTGTTTACTGTTGCTTGTATATGTATGCTTCTTAGAGCTGACCACTAGGTATAGGATAACCATTTAGGGGGCTTATCCCTAGGGAAGACTAATTCATCCTTTCTCGGCAGTCCTTAATTTACTCTAGCTCTTCATCAAGGAGTATAGTCCCATGAAAATCTCCCTATTCTCACTGGCCTGTCAGCTCATGATAGTCAAGTGTTTTTAAAACAGCTATGTTGTTGGGATTTTGTCAGTGCAGCTTTCCTGTCATCTAGAAATCACAACTGAGCAACAGAATAACTGAATAACTGAGCTTTTGCAGTCTTTCTGCTCCCACTTCTGAAAGTTTCTCTGAGCCTAAAATGTAAGAATTGTGTTTTAGGTGTATCAAGTAAGCCTAGGTATGCCACAGTCAATTGTTCCCTTCTACATTTGGCCAGTTGTGGCTTGTTGTAATAGTGTCTGTCTGAGCAGGCCTGAAGTTCAATTAGTCAACAGTTGTTTACAACCAAGATGTAAGTGCCCCTATTGCATTTTTAAAATTATTTAAAATTTTAGTTATTATTATTTATTACACTTCATTCACTTTGTATAACAGCTGTGGGGCCCTCCCTTGTCTCCTACCAATACTACACTCCCTCCTCCTTCTCCACCTGTGAGCATCCCCTAGTCCACTGATAAGGGAGCTCCTCTTCTTCTCTCTGACCCTAGCCTATCAGGGCTCACCAGGACTGTCTGCATTGTTTTCCTCTGAGGCTTGGCAAGGCTTCACTCCCCTGGGGGTGGTGATCAAGGACTCTGCCACTGAGTTCATGCCAGAGAGAGCTCCTGCTCCCCTTGCTGGGGAACACACTTGGAGACTAAGTTAATGTGCCACATCTGAGTAAGGGGTTTTAGGTCCTTTCCATGTATGGTCCTTGGTTGGGGTATCAGTCTCTGAAGGGCCCCCAGGGCCCAGCTTTTTTTTTCTCTCTCTCTGTTGGTCTCCTTGTGGAGCTCCTGTCCCCTCCAAGTCTTTCTCTCCCCTTTCTGTCATAAAATTCCCTGCACTCTGCCCAATGTTTGGCTTTAAGTCTCAGCCTCTGCTTCGATACCTCTGTCAGAGGTCTGTCAGAGGTCCTCTATGGTAGGCTCCTGTCCTGTTCCCTGCCTTCTCCTGCTGCCAATGTCTATCACATTTGCCCTTCTGAATGAGGATTGAGCATCTTCCCTAGGGTCTTCCTTGTTTTATAGCTTCTTTAGGACTATAGATTTAAGTATGTTTCTCCTATATTATATGTCTAATAACTACTTATAAGTGAGTATATATACCATATGTGTCTTTCTGCTTCTGGGTTATCTCACTCAAGATGACCTTTCTAGTTCCCACCATTTGCCTGCAAATTTCATGACTTCCATGTTTTTAATAGCTGAGTAGTATTCCATTCCGTAAATGTATCAAAATTTCTGTATCCATTCCTCAGTTGAGGGACTTCTAGGTTGTTTTCAGATGCTGGCTATTACGAATAGAGCTGCTACAAACTTGGTTGAGCAAATGTCATTGTTGTAAAGTTTAGCATATTTTGGATATATGCCTAGGAGAGGTATAGCTGGATCTTGAGGTAACACTGTACCTAATTTTCTGAGGAAGTGCCAGATTGATTTTCAAAGTGGTTGTACAAGGTTACATTCCCAACAGCAATGGAGGAGGGTTCACCTTTCTTCACATCCTCTCCAGCATGTGTTATCACTTGAGTTTTTGATCTTAGCCATTCTGATGGGTGTAAGACGGAATCTCAGGGTTGTTTTGATTTGCATCTCCCTGATGACTAAGGACACTGAGCATTTCTTTAAGTGTTTCTCTGCCATTCTATATTCCTCTATGGAGAATTCCCTGTTTAGCTCTGTAATCAATTTTAAATTGGATTACTTGGTTTGTTGGTGTTTAACTTCTTAAGTTCTTTATATATTCTATTTATTAGCCCTCTGTCAGATACAGAGTTGGTGAAGATCCTTTCCCAATCTGTAGGCTGTTGTTTTGTTCTGATGACAGTGTCCTTTGCTTTACAGAAGCTTTTCAGTTTCATGAGGTCCCATTTACTAATTGTTGCTCTTAGAGCCTGTGCTGTTGGTGTTCTGTTCAGGAAGTTGTCTCATATGCCAATGAGTTCCAGGCTCTTCTCCATTTTTTCTTCTAACAGCTTTAGTGTGTTTGGTTTTATGTTGAGATCTATGATCTACTTGGAATTTAGTTTTGTGCGGTGTGATAAGTATGGATCTATTTGCATTTTTCTACATGTAGACATCCAGTTAAACCAGCACCATTTAATGAAGATGCTGTCTTTTGTTCCATTGTATGGTTTTGGCATCTTTGTCAAAAATCAAGTATCAGTAGGTGTGTAGGTTTATTTCTGGGACTTCGATTAGATTCCACTTATCCACCAGTCTGTTTCTATGCCAGGAACATGCAGTTTTTATTACTGTTGCTCTGTAGTACAGGTTGAGATCAGGGATGGTGATACCTCCAGAAGATCTCTTGCAGTTCAGGATTGTTTAAGCAATTCTGTGTTTCTTGTTATTCCATATGAAACTGAGAATTGTTCTTTCAAGGTCTGTAAAGAATTGTGTTGTGTTTTGATGGGACTTGCATTGAATCTGTAGATAGCCTTTGGCAGGATGGCCATTTTCACTATGGTAATCCTACAGATGCATGTGCATGACAGATCTTTCCATCTTCTGATAACTTCTTTAATTTTTTTCTTCAGAGAATTGAAGTTTTCTTCAAACAGACTTTTCGCTTGCTTGGTTATAGTCATGCCAAGGTACTTTATGTTATTAGTGGATATTATGAAGGGTGTTATTTCCCTAATTTCTCTCTCAACCATTTTGTCTTTCATAGTTAGGAGGGCTAAAAATTTTTTAAGTTAATTTTCTATCCAGCCACTTTGCTGAAGATGTTTATCACCTTAAAGAGTTCTCTGGTTGAATTTTTGCAGTCACTCATGTATACTACAATATCATCTGCAAATAGTAATACTTTGACTTCTTCCTTTCCGATTTGTATCCCCTTGATCTCCTTTAGTTGTCTTATTGCTCTAGAAAGGACTTCAAGTACTATGTTGAAGAGATAGGGAGAGAGAGGGCAGCCTTGCCTTGTCCCTGATTTCACTGGGATTGATTTAAATTTCTCTTTGTTTAGTTTGATGTTGGTTATAGGCTTGCTGTATATTGTCTTTACTATGTTTAGGTATGTGCCTTGTATCCCTGGTCTCTCCAAGACTTTAAACATGAATGGGTGTTGTATTTTGTCAAATGTTTTTTCAGCATCTAGGGAGATTATCATGTGGCTTTTCTCCTTCAATTTTTTTTATGTGGTGGATTACATTGGTGGATTTCCATATATTGAACCATCCCTGCATGCCTGGGATGAAACCTGTTTGGACTTGGTGGATGACATTTTTTATGTGTTCTTGGATTTGGTTTGCAAGTATTTTGACTATTTTTGCATCAATGTTCATAAGAGAGATAGGTCATTTTGATCAAAATGACTTTTAAAAGAAAAATAAATAAATGGATAATTAGCCCTAGTTCGTGAATTTTTACTTAATGAGGAACTTGGCATTGGAGGAAGGTGGGTGACTTTTAGAAGGTAATGTAGCTTTTTTCATCAGTGGGAAAACATGCTCATCTGGTTATCAAGAGTAAATTGTTCCTATTATATTAAACATGCTGATGCATCTTCAAACTTGTAATGTTCCTAATTTCAGAATACAACATGAATAACAGCTGTGGTTTTCGAGAAAGAAAGAGAGGTGCAAGCTATCGCTGGCATAAATTTCATAGGAAGAACGATCATTTTGAGGATCCTGGGTATGTGCTTCCACCTTCAAAATTCCAAGAGATGATAAAAACATGGCAATAAGGGATATCCAGAGTGACATATTAAGTGGCCAAATAGCTCAATAAGCAGGTAGCAGCCCCTGGGACTGTGCAACTCTTTCACTCCCTGTGGTCTACTTTCACTGGAAAACTAAAGAGTGGTAGAGAGAAAATTCTGGATAAGCCATCCTAATTGTAGCCATGGTGTCAGTGATGGGACAATTCACAAAATAATTTATGAGCATTTGTAGAAAGTTTTTTTCTCTCTCTTTTGTAGTGCTCCTTATGGCACAATGCTGAAAAGGAGAAGATGCAATAATGAAGACCAACTTTTTCCTTCTGTGTGGGAATATAGACAACCAAAGAAGAGTGAAATAGATCGGTCTGCTCACAATGAAAGCCAGAGGAGCTGGTTCAAGGTCACAGTGAGTATCCTAATCAGGTTGTACATTAGAGAGAATATTCTGGATCCTTAAAGGGGGAAGATCATATTGATCACAGCATATCAGTTGCATGGAGACAGAATGAATCTAAGCCAGGACAGCTGATATGCTGTCTCTGTGAAAGGGTCATTAGATTTCCAGGAGTTGTGACCCACAGATTGAGAACCACTGGTCTAGGAGATCTGTGCTAAGCACAAAAACACAAACCATGTCAGTGGTTCATTTAGAACTTCCTTAAAGCTAGACTTCTGAACACTGGGTAAAGTGTTCAAGAAAGAACACTTGGGAGTTAAATAATGTTTTCTGTCCTTATTCCATAGTGTCTCTCTTCTCTCCTATTCTTTATTTGTAAATACAGATTCCAAGTGGAAGAAATTATGACAAGACATGGTTAATGAAGTCAATCCAGAACCTCTGCAGTGTGCCCTTCATTCCTGTGGATGTAAGAGGGCTGGTAAAACCAGCTAGACAAGAGAGTGGAAGAGGGAGGCCAGGCTCAGCAGGAGCTAGCTGATAGTTTCTAATGTGTCTGTTGTATTCTTTTCATTGCCTATAGTTCCACTATGACAGAAACCTGGCCCGGTTCTTTGTTCAGGATGCTCGGACTGCCACTGCATTAAAGGATGTCAGCCACAGGATTTGTGATAAGATGAGCCGAAAGGTGTGTACTAACAGCATTCTCTGTACCAAGTCCTGGAATGGGTGGTGACTAGACAGGAGCTGAGCGTCATCTTTATTTTCGAGGTTATAGTACTTATCTGCCTCTCCTTCTCACAGATATCTATCTTTGTCAGTCCTTCTGTTGCACCCTACTCTGTGCAGAATAAGATTACATCAAAACAAATGGAACAGATAAAGGTAATGCAGACTCAAGGCATGTTGTATGTCCACTTCCCAGACCTGCATATTTCCCTTCTTACTCCATGACACTCCTACCACTATGAACCCCAGAGTCTTAGAGCCACTCTGTCTTCCTACCTCTGTCTCTGCAGGTTGCTATGATGAAACGATATGATGCTTCCCAAAAAGCTCTGAACCTTGAGAAATTACGCTTTGACCAAGGTATGGCTGACTAAAGTAATTTTTGGTAGATAGATATTTGGGTAAATGGATAATCCTAAGAGGAAAACATAGGGATGGCAACTTGGTGTGGGGGGTATGACTTTACCAGTGCTTATCTAAATGGATCCCTGAAAGACTTCTAATGCCTTTTATTCCATTTTATATAGAGTTAATGGACAATGGTATTGACATGATGCTGAATCGAAGAACTTGCATGGCTGCCACACTACTGATCATTCAAAGCAATCTCCCTGAAGTGAGGCTATAGACTTAGCGTATTTATTTAAGTATGGGGTTAGAAGGGATAGAATGAAGGGAAAATTTGTCACCAAGGCACTGGAATAGTAACCATATCTCTAACTCTTTCTCCCTGAAAGCTGGTGTCCTTGAACTTGTGCAACAACAAATTGTACCAGCTGGACGGGCTGTCTGACATAGTAGAGAAGGCCCCTCAAGTTAAGATTCTGAACCTCTCCAGAAATAAAGTGAGCATGGATAAGGGGAGAAGATGTGTGTTTGGTTGAGCATGGGTGGTAGTGCACACCAAAGTTATGGTAAGAAGCAGACAGAGACTTGAGGGAGGGTGAAGGCTGTAGTTACTGAGCCCCAAGGTTTCTCTTTCCTTGGGACAGCTTTACCAATTCTTTCCCATCTTTATCAGCTGAAGACAATTTTGGAGTTGGAGAAGGTGAAAGAATTAAAACTGGAAGAGCTGTGGCTAGAAGGGAATCCCTTCTGCGACGAGTACTCGGATAAATCTGACTATATAAGGTACATAATGCCTGCTAAGTCTTTTTTCCCCTTCATTGCCTGAGTCTTATTTTTGCTTTTCATTGCTGTGATAAAATAAACTGGCAAAAGCAACTTAAGGGAAAAACAACTTATTTGGCTCATAGTTGCAGGTTGCAGTTAATCATTGCTTTGAAGTTCAAAGGTGGTAGGAACTTGAAGCAACTGGTCATATTACATCCACAGTCAAGAACAGAGAGCAGTGAATTAATGGATGCATGCATTAGCTAGTCCAAAGCCTAGCCAATGAAATAGTGCCACCTACATTCTTGGTGGATCTTCCTACTTCACCTGCAGATCCTTCTGTGGGTCTTCTGAGGAAAAGAATATAGGCAAGGAGAGGAAAGAAGCCAGGGATCTGAGATCTCAATGGCTCCTTCTGGCCCTGGGGAAGAGGCCAGTGCAGTGTGGGTGGAAGCTATTCAGGGTGAAGAAGAGGGAGAACAAACAGAAACCCCAAACAGAAGGAAAGCTAGCCAAACTTGAACTGCCAATTACATCTTTGGCTTTTGGTTTTTGAACAGTGCTGTACAGAACCTATTTCCCAAGTTGTTGTGCCTGGTAAGTTTGTACCTTCAACATTGTATTCATTTCTGCTCATCAGTGACCTCCACACCTGCCCTTAAAACTGTTTGTTTTTCATGTAGATTATATGTTTGCATTGGACCATCAAACATTTTAGATGATGGGGATTCCTGAAAGACATACCAATATTCTCCCTAGAAAAATGTCCATAAACACACACACACACACACACACACACACACACACACACGTCCTATACAATAGAGATTTCCACAACCTCATCAAACAGAGGCTCTCTATATCACTCCTGGAATTTCCAGGGGCAAATTAAAACCCTACCTCTGACAGTTTATTTTCCTTTGGGTCTATGGGGCTCCTTGGATACCCAGTGCTATTTAACTGTGCACTGCTAACCTCCTCTTCCTTTCCTTAGGATGGCAATGAGCTAATAACACCAAAAAAGATGAAGAACGAAGTCCCCCAGGCAAGCAAGGTGAGAAAGGACCAAGGAAGATTTGTAGAATTGCAAAAGACATTTTGTTAGATGCACAATCTGAAATAACTTTCTGTTTCAGGATACCTGTAAAGGATCTGAACTCACAAAAAATCTAATTCTACAGTTTCTGAAGGAGTAAGTACCCCTTGGACTACAAGAAATGTGGGGGAAGTTGAGCCACATTGGATTACCTTATCACCTTTGCCCATAGAAAGTTTCAGGTCTCAGCATTAAAACCACAGAGATAAACTCTCCCCCTATTTTCTGCTCCCTACCCCTACTAGATACTACTTCTTTTATGACAGTGGAGATCGACTCAGTCTCCTTGATGCTTACCATGATGAGGCCTGCTTCTCCCTCGCCGTTCCTTTCAACTTCAACGACCCACACCTGTTAGTATCACAGCTCAAGCTCTCTTCTAGAGCACTGTGCCTCCCCTTAGGAAGTGCCTATATTGGGTATTACATGCTTCTCTGTTCCTCTTTTCTCCTAGGAACAACTTGGAGGAGTATTTCAAACATAACAGAGATATAAAGAAGGTGAAAGACTCATGTAAGTATGATGGAAAAGACTGAGCAGGACAAGGGAGTTGAGGTGATAATTTTACGGCTTGATGATCAAGTTGTATCATGCTTGTGATCTTTGCTTCTTCACTCCTCTATAGACATGAGACTGCGGTTGCTGAAGCACACAAAACAAGACATTGTGGAGTCTCTCAGGTTGTTACCCAAAACTCAACATGATTTATGCTCTTTCTGGGTGGACTTGTGTTTCAGCACGGTGAGTGCCCGGTTTTTCTGTAGGTCATATCCAGAAAGCTGGAGGTCTGTAGGATCCTGAGCTCATAGGCCATATTATCTTCCCTTTCAGAAAATGATGCTCTGTTTTTCTGTCAATGGACTTTTCAAGGAAGGTGAGTATCTGTAGAATTCTCGTTAGATCTTCCTTTGCTTCCTCCACTAGATGGGCACCTCTGAGAAGTCTTCCAACTTCTCATTCTATACCTTTCCTTTCTGACCTCCTTGATATTCTATTCCCCACAAACCATCCTAATCTGACTTGGGTCTATGCCTTTCTGCCCCACAGCTCACAGATAAGGAACACAGGCCGTGGAGTTTGTTACTCTCATTTCAATTCCATACTCTGTAGCACTCTGGGCCAGTCTCATAACATCTACAGTTCTTTTTTTTTTTTTTTTTCTCAATATGACTAATTAAGCTCATCTCTGTGACAGATGTGAAAAAAAGGTCAATTGAACACTTGAAAGGATTTTTTTCAGGGTATAAAATGTGGTAGAGGATACACTAAGTGGGAGTGAATTATTACTGTTTCCTTCCCTATCCATGCCATACCCTCCTTACTCCATGCCAATAACTGACTGGTTCTGGCTCCTTCAGCATAAGACCCTGTCTTGAGAATATTCTGTGTATAAATAAGATGCTATTCTAAGAAAACATTATTCTTTCTTGTCCTTGAAGTGGAAGGAAAATATCAAGGTTGTGTTCGTGCTTTCACCAGGACCTTCATTGCTACCCCTTCCAGAAATTCAAGGTCAGTGTTATGTTGTTTCTGGAAATTCTTGCTCCTGCCTAAAGCCAGCAGTGTGACAATATAGTGGTGCAGTTCTCAGGGAATTCTTAGTATTGTAAAAGGCCAGCAGGTAGATCTAACAGTTAAGCTTGTTGGTTGAGAGTGTGCCCTTTGGGATCAAAATACTAGGTTCTTTCCTGATAGGATATTTACATGCTTTGACATTGGCCAAGACTCAAAGATTATCTCTGACTCAGGGTCTTCCTTTGTTGTTCAGGGTAAAAACATTGGGATAAAAATTTAAAATCGAATCAAGTTGATCTTTTAAAAAAATGAAGTATGATTGCCATTGGTAATGTACAATTGTCCGTTTCTTTACTTGTCTGAATATCCATTCATCCTCCAGAATATGCATTATGAATGATGAGCTGATTGTGAGGAATGCCAGCCCCAGAGAAATAGAGAATGCCTTCAATTCATCACCTGCACCCAATTCTTCTCTCAAGTCTCCCCTCTCTGAAGAGCAGCAGGAAATGGTGAAATCTTTCTCTGAGCAGTCTGGGATGAAACTTAATTGGTCTCAGAAGTGAGTTCGGAGTGTTAACAGAAATGGGTGCAGTGGGAGATCAAGTGAATAATGGTGCTTTGTAGGAAATTTGAAAAAGATTTAGGATGTTTTGCTTGCACTCCCCAAAGTGGTTTCAGGAAAGTATGTGTTAATCTGTACTGATATTTTAAAGAATTTTTTAACACTATAATATTCATGTGGCATATCTTGTATATGGAAAAATCATAAGAAATCCACTAAGAAATCAACAAGTTTTTAGGATATAAGATTAATCTATACAATAATATTTCCATTTCTGTATATTAATATTAAATATACCAAAATTAAATTAATAGCTACATTTACAGAAGCATAAAGAAGAATGAGTACTAAAAACCTATAAGGGGGAGAAAGTGAGTATAACAGATGAATAAAGTCTTTCCAGTAAGATCTACTCACATATACACGCTGAACAGTATTCCTGCACAAATTAACCAGGATAAGAGCTTAGAATATCAGGTGCAAAACCATCATGTCTGCTATAAGGTTATGTTAGCTATAAGGTTATTGTTAAAAGATTTACTATGCTGATACATTTTCTCTTAATTTCTGCTCTGTTTGGTGCTTGAAGCAGTGTTGGATTTTTTGTTAAAGGCATTCTCTCCATCTATTGAGATGATCATGTTATTTTTGTTGTCCCAGGTGCCTTGAAGATAACGGGTGGGACTACACCAAAGCTGGTGAGATCTTTACTATTCTCCAGGTGAGTTCTGGGAAGCAAATGGGTAAAAGATGGATGTCTCTATGCCTACAGCACGATGGGGATCAAATTCAGGGCACTTCTGACATCCTAATTCTCTTTCCTTGCAGAATGAAGGCAAAATTCCAAAGGAATTCTTCAAATAAATATACTAAGGCACTTTTGTGGATATGGTATCCCTCCTTGTCCACATTGTTTCTATTTCTAAGGCCTTTCCCTTGCCTGGTTGACTAAAAAACATCAAAGTTAACATGTAGACCAAGTAACACAGTCCCTCACCTGGAGATGTCTGTTTATTTGCATAATAAAGAATAACTTTACTTTACTCATTTCACCCTGAATTGATTTTCTCAGCCAAGAGCCAAGGTGCCAAGATAAAAAGGACCTTCATTCCCAAACTTCTACCACTTTCACCTCTGGCTAGCCCTAAGCAGATCCATAAGGATTGCTTCAGCAGAAGCTTTGTGAATGAATCCTTATGCAAAGAGCATGTGTTACTTTCATTGATTAGTTCTCCCCATGTTTCTTTTTCTTTCTTTCTTTCTTAGTTCTTTCTTAGTTCTTTCTTTCTTTCTTTCTTTCTTTCTTTCTTTCTTTCTTTCTTTCTTTCTTTCTTTCTTTCTTTTTTTTCCTTCTTTGCATGCTGGAAGGAGCTGTACAAGGAGTGTTATTTTAAAAATTAGCCCCTGATGGAGATCAGGAGAGACTGTGAAGCATTGCTCAGAGGGAAGATGCAGGGTTCTCCATGCCTACATTCTTGAGGGAGGGCCTTCAGACATGATTGTCACTACCAAACAACAGAGCACACAGTCTCACTTTTTGGATAGTTTTGTGGGACCTTTCACAAAGAGAGGCTGAGTTGACTGCCAACCTGTGCCACGACACGGTAAGCAAGTCCCTCATATTTACTGCTTCACAATTATGTCTGCCATATGTACTGGCTCAGAAGGCTGAAGGTGATACTTTACCATTATAGAGGGAGAATGAATGACTAACCAGGCAATAATCTGTCTCTGTCATCTCTTAGTTTTAGAAGCTGCTTGCCTGCACATCCTACTTAAGTAATACTTTTTTTTTTCTTCTCAAGTCTCTGATGGGGTTGAAAACAAGATATTTATAGTTTAACAGTTGGGCTACACTTGTTTCATATTTAAGAAAATGTTTGTGTCTGGAAAGATATTTTTGAGTTGATAAATACAAGATGTGATAGAGAATGATTTAGGTACAAATTTTTAGACTCATCTAGATAGGATAGATAGTATTTTTTTCAAGGTTGCCAAATACAAATGAGCTAAACAATTTGAAGGTAACTTTTACATATGGCTTTTTTTATTGTTTCAATTTTTTTTATGTATGTTGTTTATATAGTCTGTGTACAAAAAAAAAAGAAGAAGAAAGAAATTCCCAATTCTAGAAACGTGTTAAAAATGAGGAATCTAAAAAAATTGTTTCCTCTCTCATGGATCTCCTCCATTTCTGTAATGCTTATACTTTAGAAAATAAACAGGCACACATTTTGAAATTCAGTTAATAATGGTAAAGTGTTTTCCAGTTACATCCCTGTAAATTGTGACATACAGTTCTACAACTTGACAAGTTATGTTTCTACCTTGTTACATTTGGTGTAATTGTCTACTAAACACTGCAGTTTTTAAAACTTTTATTAATTAATTTGTGTATTCAATTTATACCTCTGTTGGAGGCACTTCCCTCTTCTCCTCCCAATCCCACCCTCCCTCCAAGATCCCTTCCCTAGTCCCCAGCTCATCTAGTCACATGCCTACTGACTCACTGCAGTTTTTTTAATGTTCGTTCACAGAGTTATGTGATGGAGCATGAATTTCAAGAAAATATAAACTAAGAGGATAGTTTTCATTGCATAAAGAATAATTCCAACTTTGTTCTTACATGCAGACACAAGTTTCTATAACTCAATTTTCTGTCATCAGGTAGGGAACAGAGCCCCATTATACATTTGTTAGCCTCCTTGTAAAAATGGAGATGATCCCACATGAGATTGAGTAATCGCATCACTGAGCTCAATTTAGGGTCTTCTAGATGTCCCTTCTGAATAATGACCATGGAATTCAAGGCATGGTCTAATCAATTGTTCCGTATAGTAATTAACCTAGCCAGCTCAGACACCGAAACTTTCTATCAATTCCCACAGTTCCATTTGGCCTCCCCTGTTATTCTTCCTCCCAAGGGTCCAGCCTGTTGATGAGGACAGAGGGTCCAAGCTGAGGGGGTGAGAGGTGCTACAGTCACTACACATACACCGGGAGTTAAGTAAACGCAAAACAAAGATACAGACTCATTTATTCCTGAAGAGAAAGCATATTACATAGCTTTGGGCAACCTATCAGGTTCCTCCTCACCATCTCTGAGCCTGCCACTGGTTGTTGGTATCTAGGCAGCTTCCCTCATGTCAGGCCATACACCCTACTTCCATACTCCCTACTTCCGAAGTCATATAGTGGTGAGTCCCAATGGTCTCTTGCTGGGAATGCTCCTATGACCCCACCCTTTCTCAGAGAAATGCTTATATACACTATTTTTTCTTTTTTGTGTTTTGTGAATATGGGTGTTTTGCCTATCTATATGCCTGTGTAGCACATATATGAAATGCCCAAGGAAGCCAGGAGAGAACATGGGATCTTGAGCCACTATATGGTTCCTGGGAATTGAACCCAGGTCCTCTAGAAGATCAGTCACTGGTATTAGCTGGGGAGCCAGCTCTTCAACCCTGTACATTATTTTTAAGCACATCAGTCAGCATACATACTTTTTAGTGCTGTATAAAATATTTTATCATATATACATTCGTGTGTGTGTTTCACATAAGTTGAATCATAATACAGGTGGCACCTTTTAATACTCATTTCAGTTGTGCCAGTTATTGAAATAAATCTGTATATCACCACCACTTGTGCCATACATATTTTCATTTATTCTTCTCTCATACATTACATCCAGACTGCAATTTCTCCTCTCTCTACTCCTCCCAGTCTCTCCCTCATCTCCCCTCTCCCTCCATCCACCCCTCCTATGTTTCCCTTCAAAAGAAGAAGAAGAAGACCTTCCAGAGATTCCCACTGAACATGGCTAAAAAGTTACAATAAGGCTGAGCACAAAGCCTCATTTCAAGGCTGGATGAAGAAACCTAGTAGGAAGAGAAGAGTTCCAAGCACAGGCAAAGGAGTCAGAGATAGCCCCCACTCCCACTGTTAGGAGTCCCACAAGAACATCCAAGCTACACAATCATAAGGTATATTCAGAGGACCTAACTCAGAGCCATACAGGATGTGTGTCACTTCACTCTGTGAGCCCCTATGAGCCCTGCTTAGTTGGTTCAGTGGGCTTTGTTCTTGTGTTGTTCTCTGCCCCTCTTGGCTCCTACTATCCTTCCCTGCAGAAGATGGGTGAGAAGGATTGCAGTACATTTTTGTAGGATCTTCAGTGCTCATTTTCTTTCATTCTAGACAATTTTGTCTCTTCAGGGTTTATTGCTGGAATAAAACACCATGACTGAATGCAACTTGGGTGGTAGTGGGTTTATTTGGCTAGTGCTTTCACATCACAATCCATCATCAAAGGAAGTGAGGGCAGGAACCTTGAGGCAATAATTGAAGCTGAGACCATGGAAAAGTGCTGCTTCTGGGCTTGCTCATTATGGTTTGTACAGCCTGCTTTCTTATAGCTCCCCAGCCCAGGGTGGCACCACCCACGGTGAACTGGGTACTCAGGTCATCAAGAAAATATCCCTACAAGCCAGTTTGATGGAGGCGTTTCTTTTACTGAGTTTCCCTCTTCTAAAATGCCTCTAGCTTGTTTCAAATGGACATAAAGCTAGCCATCACAACATTGTTAGTTTACATAACAAATGTGTGAGTGTGGAGTCATCTGGAAGCAGAGAACAGTAGTCATAGTCAGGGAAGTCCAGTCATATTTTCTCTGTTCATTTTTCTGGGCTTGGACACGTACTGTGTTCAGGAGAATGTGAGAGTTGGTGTGGTTAAAGGCTATGAAACTCACATGGGCTAAGTTCCAAGAAAATACTTACCCTATGGTCACCCCAGTACCTTCCTGCCCATCACATGCAAAGGAATCAAGGTGATAGACACCTTGAATAGGGAACAAGTCTTGCAGGGCTTTCATTGAAGGGTAGATGTGGGCTAGCCCTTGCCTCATCATGGCCAAGGAATCTGTATGGAAGGAGCCCCAGAAGCAGCTATGGACACTCTGAGGAAGTGGCCTTTGTGATGTCCTTTTCTACATGGAATCCTGAGCTAATGTGTGAATTCCCTGAAAATACTCATGTTCTAATCTCCCATCTTAACCATTACTCCCTAAATTGTGTTTCTTACCTGATACTCTTATTCCTGGGATACCTGCTTGTTCTCCTTTGGGCACTGCACAATTGCTACTTTTGCAAATGTAGATTCTACTTGTCCTATTTGATTGTAAAGAAGGCTTTAATAGCTCATTCTCAGATGATTACAGAATTCACCTCTATGCACTGACCCTTGTGATGTCACTACCATGTAAGCTCTGTATGTAGAAAGCTAGTGCCTGGATGTGAACACTTTGTCTCTTCAGTGATCACATCCAAGAACAGAAAATTTAAACCTAAGCTATGCAAAGTTTGAAAATTTCCAGTAAATGAAGAAAAATGGTATCTCAGTCCTTAGTACTCTAGCTTCCATCCAAAATGTAATCAATCATCTACAGTTAGGAAGATGGACTTATAGCCAAGTGTGACCTAGATTTTGAAAGGCTTTGATCTCACAATGACTCCCTGGGAGCTCTTGTACCACCACAAATAAGCGAATTAATAATCTTCCAGCAGTCATATGTAGAAAGCTGTAGACCCTGGAATGTCCAGTCAGTTATCTCATGGTCCTGCTTGTTCCCCCATAAGGCTCCAGTTCCTCCCTCTAATCAGGCTGTGCTTCCTGTCCCCTTCCTCCTTTCCACCCCCATAAACCCTGTTTGATTTTGATGAGACATTGAATACTCCAAAAAGGCCTTCCTCTTCTTCAGTAAGGGACTCTGCAGAGATCACTATAAGTTACATAAGAACCTGGAACTAGTTCAGTGACTGCTGCAACCTCTCAACTCCCTGAGTCACTGCAGGAAATGGTTAGTGAACATCTGTGTGCTGTTTTCTTACATGGCTTGGATCCCAGAACACTGACTGGAAGCAGTGAGGGAATGAAACAAGGACAGATGTGGACATAGAAAAGCTGGGATTGGGCTGACTGGGATCATTGATGTCTGAAAGCCCTCAGCAGTCTAGAAACTCAGTGTGTTTATTATATATAGTTTAACAGGGAGGCAGGATTGTTACCTAAAGATAAACAAGAAAGGAGAGTATATAACTAATCAAGAAGGCAAGGCTGAATAATTTTACTAGGAACATTCTGCAGGTGAGCAGTCTTGAGGCTGCAAGCATCAGAGGAAGCCGTGCTGCAGTGGACATTTACTGCACTCATTATCACCCGCCTCACTCAGAGCAGAGGAAGGCTTTGTCATCCCTCTGAGCCTCACTTGGAAAAGTCTTCTCCACTCACATAGCTCTGAGACACTGGAGTCTTTGACATGTGTGCATCCCTGTCAAACAATACACACTGACTCAGGAGTTCACAGACCCCTACACTTGTTTGAGTGTACAAGTCAAAGCAGGAGATGGTTCTGGCATTGAGGCCTAGGAAGAGCTCTTGCTTTTCTATTCCACTGTCCTTCCATTAAGTCCCACAGTCAGCTTTTTCTGGAGTCTCTGGAAGGAGGGGCCAACAAGGACCCCAGAACCTATGAATAGCTGATGTAAGAACAAAATTATATGGCAGAGTGCAAGAAAGGTAGCCAAAGGATGAGAACACTACCCCAGCTCCACTACAGTACCACAGGTGGCACAAACTGTCCTCTGTAATAGAGATGAGTATGTGATTACTTCTTATATTCCCCATACTCACTAAGATTCAGTGATGCTATTAAAGTTAAAAAAATAACATTACTGTTAAACATGGAGCTTTTAGGAGGAAAGGATGGACAGGTGAATAATGAAACAAAAAATGAAGTGGAGAGAAAATTTCCAGGGCTTGTTAGCACCCTAAACAGTGTCAAAGAAAGGAGGTCGTGTGGTAAGGTTGCATGACTTCTGGGGTTTGGAAGGGCCGAGTGGCACAGTCTTAAAACCTGCATTAACAGGATGTAAGCATGATGGTTGGTTTTGTATGTCAAATTGAGTGGGATACAGTAATGAGATATTTGATCCAATATTTATATATATATATAATTATATAATATATATTAAATATTTATACAAGGGTATTTTCAGATGAGATTAGCATTTAAATCACTAGGCCTTAAGTATATCAGCCTCTATGATATATAAGTAATCTCATTGAACACTTGTAGACTACCAGAGAAAGAAAAGACTGGCTGACTTCTGTTAAAAGAATTAAGCCTCTTGAGTTTTTGATCTTAGCCATTCTGATGGGTGTAAGGTGAAATCTTAGTGTTGTTTTGATTTGCATTTCCCTGATGGCTAATGAGGTTGAGCATTTCTTTAAGTGTTTCTCTGCTATTCTATATTCCTCTATTCAGAATTCTCTGTTTAGCTCTGTACCCCATTTTTTATCAGATTACTTGATTTTTGGCTGTTTAACTTCTTTAGTTCTTTATATATACTGGATATTAGCCTTCTGTCAGATATAGGGTTGGTGAAGAACCTTTCCCAATTTGTAAGCTGTTGTTTTGTTCTGACAACAGTGTCCTTTGTTTTACAGAAGCTTTTCAGTTTCATGAGGTCCCATTTATTGATTATTGTTCTTAGAGCCTGTGCTGATGGTGTTCTGTTCAGGAAGTTGCCTCCTGTGCCAATGAGTTCAAGAAAAAGTGGGGACACTTTTTCTTCTAAGCGGTTTAGTGTGTCTGGTTTTATGTTGAGGTCTTTGACCCACTTGGACTTTAGTTTTGTGCAGGGTGATAAGTATGGATCTATTTTCATTTTTCTACATGTAGGTATCCAGTTAAACCAGCACCATTTGTTGAAGATGCTGTCTTTTTTCCATTGAATGGCATTTTCTCAGACAACTAGGAATAGCGCTTACTCAAGATCCAGCTGTACCACTCCTAGGCATATACCCAAAAAAGGCTCAAGTACACAATAAGGACATTTGCTCAACCATGTTTATAGTAGCCTTATTTGTAATAGCCAGAAGTTGGAAACAGCCCAGATGCCCCTCAGTGGAGGAATGGATGCACAAATTGTGGTATATCTACATAATGGAATATTACTCAGCAATAAAAAACAAGGAAATCATGAAATTTGCAGGTAAATGGTGGGATCTGGAAAAGATCATCCTGAGTGAGCTATCCCAGAAGCAGAAAGACGCACACGGTATATACTCATATAGACATACAATATAGGACAAACCTAATAAAATCTGTACATCTAAAGAAACTAATCAAGAGGGAGGACTCTTGCTAAAATGCTCAATTCCTATCCAGAAAGGCAAAGAAGCTTGGCATCAGAAGAAGGAGAAAAGAGGGAACAAATCAGGATCCTGACACAGAGGACCTCTGAAAGGCTCTGCCCTGCTGGCTATCAATGCAAATGCTGAGACTTATGGGCAACCTTTGGGCAGAATGCAGGGAATCTTATGAAAGAAGTGGGAAACAGTAAGATCTGGAGAGGACAGGAACTCCACAAGGAGAGCAACAGAACAAAAAATCTGAGTGCAGGGGTCTTTCCTGAGACTGATACTCCAACCAAGGACTATGCATGGAGATAACCTAAGACCCCTGCACAGATGTAGCCCATGGCAGTTCAGGATCCAAGTGGGTTCCATTGTAATAAGAACAGGGACTGTCTGTGACATGAACTGATTGGCCTGCTCTTTGATTAACTTCCCCGTGAGGGGGAAGCAGCATTACCAGGCCACAGAAGAAGACAATGCAACCAGTCCTGATGAGACCTAATTGACTAGGATCAGAAAGAAGGAAAAGAAGACCTCCCCTATCAGTGGACTTGGGGAGGGGCATGGATGAAGAAGGAGGAGGGAGGGCGGAATCTGGAGGGGAGGAGGGAGAGAACCATGGGGAGGGGATACAAAGTGAATAAAGTGTAATTAATAAAGAATTAAAAAACAATTAAGCCAGCAGGTTGCTTTCAGAGTGCAGGTTGGATTTTTGCCCAGTTATCCTTCCCTACAGATTTTGTTCAGGCGCTACTATATCGGTGGTTTTCAATCCATGGATTGCATATCAGATATCCTGCATATCAGATATTTACATTACAGTTCATAACTGTAGCCAAATTACAGTTATGATGTGACAACAGAATAATTTTATGCTTGGGGGTCACTACAACACAAGGAACTGTTTCAGGGGGTCACAGCATTAGGAAAGGCTAAGAACCACTGTCCTATTTTGTGAGCAGAGTCCTTAAAACACACAATTGTATGAATGCACAAACATGTGTTGCTTATTGACCTGCTCCTCTGGAAAATCTCAGCTCGAACACCACATGGTGCTATTTAAATTGTTAATTGTTTTGTGACACGTGGAGTAGCAAGAAATGAGAATATCTAACATGTTGAGTACATGGATTCATCTCTAATAATGTTAATGTTAATATTATTCTTGAAAAAAAACACTGTAGCCAAAATCCAAATCTGCAGCAAGTTATCCTGTATATATATATAATATATATATATTATATATATATTATATATATGTATGTGTGTGTATGTGTATATATGTGTGTGTGTGTTGTACAAACACACACAAACACACATTGGGTGGGGCTAGGGAGACAGTTCAATGGGTAAAAGCAGTTAGGCATGAGGATCTGAATTCAAATCTCTAACACTCGAATGAAAAATACTGGGTGTTTTTGTGCTTGTTTGTAACCCCAGTAGCAGCTGAAGAAGTGGTAACAAGAGTATTGCCATGGGCTGCTGGCCACCAGCCAATTAGAAAGACAGCTCCAGGTTCAGTGAAGAGATCCTGTCTCAGGGGCATAAAGAGGAGAACAATAAACCTGATATCTTCCCCTGGACTCGGTGTGTGTGTGTGCGCGCGCACACACACACACACACACACACACACACACACACACACACACACACA
>NW_026590407.1:2813712-2816447 GCF_907164565.1 Psammomys obesus | reverse complement strand
ACACACACACACACACACACACACACACACACACACACACACACACAGAGAGAGAGAGAGAGAGAGAGAGAGAGAGAGAGAGAGAGAGAGCACTACACAGAGAGACAAAGAAATACCCACACAGATCTCTTCAGAAATAAAATGATAGTAGCTTACCCAATTCTGATGACCTGAGTTTGATTCCCAAGGCCCACATGATGAATAAAAGAACTGACTTCTGAAAGTTTTTCTCTGGCCTCTGCTCACTGACTATGGTATGCCCACCCCACCTTTGTATTTAAATATTGTAATAAATATTTAGAACTTAAAACATATAACATGGTTCATTCTTACAGGGGGATGATTTGTAGCAGAGAAAACAAATACTTTAAACCTAAAAATATCAAGTTATATATAAATTTTACAGTACAATGTTAAATCAAATCATTAAGTGGTGGATCAGAGCACCTACAATAGACTCTAGATCTACATAGATAATATTTGCGGATACATTTATTCATAGTGTAAATATAAAGCAAAATATGAACACCCTCATTCTACTTTTGAGTTACATCTGTAGGTAAAGGAAATACAAAGTGCAATTCAGGGGATGGATTCAGAGCATTTGTCAAGTTTATTATCCTAAGTACTAAGGACTTGCATCTTCATTTAACACCACTCTAACATTTGTATGTTTAGTATGTCTGATAAGTAACAATGACTTTAGAAACTGAAGGTTTTTTCCCATAAATCTAGTCTATACCCATTTTACCAAATGATTAAAATACAGTTGATTACAAAGATGAAAGTATCAGTAGCCAGAAATATCACCATAACTGAGAAAAACAAAAATATTTTGCTGTTCAACTCTTTTTTTTTTTTTTGGTTGCTTGAATATGTACTAATATGTGCATGCTACATGAGCATTTTGTAGAATGGTGATATGTATACAGTTGTATACTAGCTTGTCCTCTTTATATTTTAATGTTAAATTATTTGGCATGGGCAAGCATTAATGTCTGGTTTTATCAAACACTTTATAGTTGTACCTGTCCCGTTTCTTGAAGCAAACATTTAAGTGCACTAGTAGGCAAATGCCACATCTACTTCAGATGAAATGATGTTATCAGAGTCTGCTAAATAGCTCCTTTCTATGCTCTTTCTTTAATCTGTATTCCATCCAGTCTGTTCCATACAGTGATTTCAGCAGCACAGAAAGAATAATTACATTGCCTAGCAATGCAAACCCAACCCATATCACTCACCTTTTGAATAGCTTCAAGATGTAATGATAATCACAGTGGTTGGTGAAAATGCATAATACTCCCTAGTAAGTGCCAGGCAATCCTCTGAGTGCTATTAATGTCATCAATTTCCCCAAAAAGCACAAAAGGCAGATACTATTCCAGTTGCTCTTTAGAACAGAATGGCGTTTTTTTCTTTTTTCTTTTTCTTTATTTTTAATTTATGTATTCACTTTATATCCTGATCATAGTCCTCTTCCCTTCTTCCATCCCCGTCTCCCCTTCCATCCTCACCCATCACCTCTCCCCTTTTCCTTAACCTATTCTGGCACATCAAGTCATATCAAGATTGAGCTCATCCTCATAAACTGAGGCCAGGCAAGGCAGCCCAGCCAGGAGAAGTGATCGAAAGCAGGCAACAGAGCCCATGGCATACACAGCACTGGCTCAATTCACTAGGGAACCTACAAGAAGATTAAATTGGCCATCAGCTACATATGTGTAGGGGGTGTAGGTCCAGTCCATGAATTCTTCTTGGTTAGTGTTTCCATCTCCACAAGCCTTCATGGATTAGTTGACTCTGTTGGTCTTCTTGGGGTGACCCTGTTCCCTTAGGGTCATTCCATCATCCTCCCACCCACTCTTCCACAGGACTCCCCAAGCTCCCCTAGAATACAATATATACTTATTTTACAGAGTTTAATGAGACTCCAAGAAAATGGATTGTTTCAGAGTATAAAACCCACAACTGGTCTCTTTCTCTCTAGGACAAATCCACAATGATCTCATCTTAAAGTCTATGCCCTCAGTGCACTTTTTATGTTTACTGTTTTCCAGTGTGTTGGTGAAGCCATTATAGGAAAATGGACTCCTTCAAGGTCCTGTGGTTGTTCAACGTGGACATGGATACAATTTTGTTTTCATTTGTGCCCTGTTTTAAAAGGTTAGTTGGAAGCTAGAAAGAAAAGGGGACTGGAAACCCTCTAAAATAAAATTAAACTTGTTTCTTCTTTCTCAAAATTCCTCAGGTCATCTCACAACACAGAAATGACTACTGTGAGTGTTGCTTAGCTCATCTGAGTTTCAAATAAACCAAATACCATATCTATCAGAGAGAAGACCTAAAAGTATTGTCAGAAAAGACATGTACAAATAGTTGAATAGTACAGGACTGGTGAAATTGCAGCATCACAGAGCATGGTACTGGTTCTCACCGATTCTTTGTAAAATATGAATAATGATACAATACTCCTCAACCTCCATTTTTAAGTGATGAGTTTGCAAGGCTTAAGGGCAGGCTTTTTAAACTCTCTTAGGATTACATCTACATCAATACTCTCAACATGATACTGACTATAGAGAGGACATCTTGTGACAGGAAGCCTGTATGTATGTTGAAGTGATCCCTGAAAATATAAGAAAGATTTATGAAAAGTAGATATTTTGCTGTCTCTGGAAGGCAACTCACACACACACACACACACACACACACACACACACACACACACACAC
>NW_026590407.1:2789977-2813702 GCF_907164565.1 Psammomys obesus | reverse complement strand
ACACACACACACACACACACACACACACACACACACACACACACACAAGCTTATGGACATTTACACAGGACTTTAACCAGTGGGTGATTTATCAAATTTAACCTTTATGAGTGTTCAAGTTACTGTTTATTGTTGACTTTATTCAGATCAGGGTGCAGGAGTTTAACAAGGGTTGGGGGAATATTGCTCAGTCATAGAGTGCTTTCTAGCATACAGAAAACCCCAATTTCAATTCCCAGCACCCAGAGCATGGAAAAAAGAAACTAAGCTGTTTTCCTAGAGAAGGAGCTTCATAAATGAATGCTCAGAACTTAAAACCTGTGATCACAAAGTACCAATATTTTATTTTGCTCTGTTTTCTGGGAAGCTAGCTAATGAGCCTAGGTGTATTGCTTAGGACTTCTCCTTAATCATCAGCGTTACTTCTTACCCATTTATCAAGATTTTAACTTAAAAGTATAAAGTACGGGTAAAGCCCAGAGAAAGTAGTCACAACTGGCTTTGCAGATTTTGTGTTAATATTTCTATATCTCTTAACAGAGAAGTTGTCTAAGAATCATAATGTAATGTTCATTCCAACTAAATGTTTTAAAACATACCTAAAAATACTGTAAGTGATAAAAAATGCTGACTGAGCTCTAATACACAGAACAAAGAAACAACATCATATGCAGAGTTCAACCACAAGTTTGTAGAAAAATTTGCCTTTGCATCTAAATAAATATATCTTCTTTTTCATTGTTACATTCAATATCAAGTGAGTGTAATTAATCTAGCATTAATAATAAATAAAAAGTTTTAAGGCATGGGAGTAGTCCCAGGCATGGTCCTCAAGGAGCTAGACTGACCCTGGTAGAACACTGAGGTGGACCTCTGGGCATGGCTGCTGGTGTTCAACTTTGTGTTTAGATACAATGTCCTTTGTATTGTCTTTCCATAGTTCATGTTCAGAGTGCAGCAGGTGGACACAGAGCAAGCACCACAAAAAGCAGAAATCTAAGGTACACAGGAACTTTCTCGAGTTAATGTCATAAGCTAGTTTTGCTAGATACATCAGGATGGGGAACTCAGGATACTACTGTCTCTTGTAACCCTGTGCAAACATGAAGAGCTTGGTTAGCCAGATATAAGTACCATTGTTCTACGTATTGCAATCAAGCTTGATATCTTGCTTATTTCCTAATAATCTTTCCTGCAGCAACAGATGAAAGAAAAATGGTAAGTGCCACTGTTTGCACTTTTTTTTCTTGTCTAAAATGTCATATGTTGGACAAACATCTGCACAGTATTTTAAACTATGTCAAAGCAACACTGCTCTTTTTTCTTGCTTCTTTTTAAAATTTTTATTTTTCATTTATTACAGTTTATTCACTTACTACTCTGCTATTTAAATGAGTTTTCATAGCACTATTCCTGAGACCAAAAGGCACTCTTTGTGCTTGATTTGTATTTTTTATTTAAAGCATTTCAAATAAAGTGGGTTTTTAATAATTTAGTGATCATGGTCTGTAGGATAGAAGAGAGTGGGGGGGAAAGCAGAGGGCTGATGAATCTAAATTGATGCTTGCTTGGACTGAGAAGTATAGTTCAGCTGAATCTATTTTCAAAGCATGTTTTCTCATTATAATATTTTCAAGTGCCTTGTATGCTTTTCTTCCTGGCAGCCACTTATTTGCTGTGAGTAATCCATTATCCACAAGTGGCTAGAGGCTTAGGCCTTTAACTCTGGGTAACAGTATCACAAAAAAAGGTAAATTCTATCACTAGGTTCTGAGAGGTCGGTCGTATTTGTATTCTTATGTTCCCTAATGATATAATGAGTAGCTCATTATTATCACATTGTTTTTACAGACCAAGTGGTGCATCCCATTGGTTTATCATCAAAACGAATACTACTACAGTGAATTTGAAGTGCTGTATATTTTAACTCACTAGATTTACCAGGCACCAAAGCTGCTTAGTTTTATACAGGACATCAAGCAGGAAATGGTGTAGTAAATGTCCTGTGCAAAATCAGGAAGAGCAGGACACCAGCTCCTGGTGTCTTCTGACCATGTAGGAAATATTTCTGCCACAGAGGATGAGAAGTCAGCCTGAGGATTAGAGCATGATGAAGCTGCGTTGAATTAGTGATTGTGCACTACTGATTTAGTGCTTGGTGAGATGTACCTCAACCCTTTCAGTGAGCTGCAGCTCCAGATCATCCAGGTATGGCATGACCAGGAGCCATCTAGATGACAAAACAGGGCAAAGTAGCTGTGACCAGACTGTTCTCTTCTAAGAATGTGTGCTTTCAGGTGGCCATACAGAGAGAAAAACAAAACAAAACCCAGACAATCTCACTGACTCTAGGGGAAGCATTCACAATTGTTATTGTTTCCATGCCTCATCTTGTTTGTGATGATTAAGTACAAGAAATCCAAATGTCCTTTATTTCACATTATAGTGAGGTTTTTTTCCCCCAAATCTGTATTTGCTGGAAAATAGATAAGCACTTACTGAATTAACAAGGAGAAAGGATATTGTGGAAAGTAGGTCTTCTCACCCGCCACTGCCTTGTCTCAACATTCCCAGTTTCTGTGGCTGCTAGTTTCCTAAGATTCTCCCATGAGAGTCGATGGATTTAGGAATATCGGTGTGCATGCTTTTAATATAGTTTCCTTAGTTATAAAACTAAAACCTGACACTCCTCCCAACAAAAATATAGCTTCTGCTTATGATGCAAGAGCAGGTAACACAATTACTAGCCTAATGTAAGAATTTGAACAAAAGAATAACCTCTTTAATTTTGTTTTCAAATATTGTTTGTGAAATAAAAATTTCAACAAAATAACACTCTACTCTGAAATGAACATTTCTTTTTAAAATTTTCAGATATATAATTCATATTAAGAAATACCATATTTGGACTAAGAGATAACTCTTAGTTAAAGTGCTTGTTGGGCAAGCATGACGACTTGAGTTCGATACCCAGAACACATATAATGAAAAAAAAAGAAAACTGGGCTTGGTATCATGTCTTTGTAATTCCTGAAGTAGGTAGGCAAAGACATGTGGATCCTGAGGCTTCACTGGTCAGTCAACCTAGCCTAATTGGCAAGCACCTGATCTGAAAAAAAATCTGTCTCAAAAATCAAGGTAGATGGCTCCTGAAAAATGCCACCTAAAGTTGACCTCCAGTCTCCATTCCCATGCACATCTGCATATACATGTGCACCCACACAAAATATAAATACTTTGCTTAAGGTCCTACAATCTTGTCAGATATATCATGGAGCTAGATGATGAAGCTTACTGTGGTCAGGGCAAAAATATCCCAATATGCACAGATGCAATGCTCCTGTGGCTGTAGTAAGAATCTAATTATTAACAATAGGTATCAGTATGTGTCTCTTCCTGAAGGCATTCAGGGCCAGTAACAGTTTTGCAAATAATAAGTCCAGCACGGGTACCAGGCCAACCCTTCCCAGGAGATCATGGATTAAGTGTCTGTTCAAATTAGAGTTTTAAAGGGAGGGGCCTTGCATTGAATCAGATGTACATGAAGCACTATTTCTAGACATAATTAATCTGCCTGACATAGAATTCTGATTGTCCAAAAGAGTCATTTTCATCTATACAAACAGGTAATATAAATCTAAAAAATGAATGACCATGGGCATACATAAAATCATTTGCATAAACCAACATTAAAAAATATAATCAAAATCATTGAGGCATATGAGTACATAAGCAAGATATAGAACATTGTATTCATCATGATTTTTTAAAAAAACACATTAATATGTAATACATATGTTCCATTTTAAAATGTTAACAATCAAAGGGGCAGGGAGGAGATGAGGGAGGGAGGGTGGGATTGGGGAGGGAATGAGGGAGGGAGATATAGCTGGGATGCAGAGTTAAAAAAATGTAACTAATGAGAAAAATAAAATTAAAAAAATATTATGTATCTGCTCATAAGATTTAATAAAATTTAATGCCGGGGTTGAACAATCCAAACTGAGAATATTATGGTACCCTTTAAATAAATATCATATACTTCAAAAAAATTTAAATGTTAAGGGTTCAGAAAAAAATGTTAACAATCTTAAACGTAGTTGGAGAACATTTCCACATTATTGAATAGTTATCTTGAGGAAGTGCATAGTAAGAAAGAATACACGAGTTAATGCCTATATTAATTTTTCTAGTGTCACGAAGGATTGGAGTTATTAATTAGCAAAATCAGTAGGACAAAACTATGATAACAGAAGACAAACTTATTGCAGTTTATTTATAAAACTAGTATGTCAAGGGGCTGGGAAGACAGCTCAATGGCTCAATCGGTAAAAGTTTGCTGTTCAAGCATAAGGACTTAAGCATGAATCACTAGCATCTGCATACAAATCTAGGTATGTCTGTCTGTACCTGTAACGCCAGCATTGAGAGAGATACAGAGTTGGTCAGAATCACAGTATTTCAAAATAGAGACAGGGGCATTTTGAGACATCACTGGCCAGCTAACCTATCCAGATTGGCCAGCTTCTGGTTTAGTGAGAGATCTTGTCTCAAGACAATAGGTATAGACAGAGAATTATACTAATGTTTCCCTCTGGCCTCCGCATACACCACATACCAAACACCACACATTCACCACACTCACAAAATTAATGCTCAAAAAAATGTTTCTGTACATTAAGCTGTGTTAAGTATACCGCAATGTAAAAAGGACTTACATAAAATATATTTATAATCATATGTATTTCTTAATTGTTTAAAAGGGTGACATAAAATATTTTATCATGTAGGTTAATGTCCTTAGACACTGTGTGAACCATCATTTCATTTGCTACATGACATGGCAAAAGTTTCTCTTGTAATTTCCCATTTAATACCTCTTCCTAAACAGACAGCCGTGGTGCAATTCCGAATATGGTCACCAGATGGCGAGACCAACCAATCTTACAAAAAACATTCTTTCGGTCAAAGGAGCAAATCTGATTTTTTTTTTTTTCAAGGTATGTGGAATGAAATGACAATTGATTTTTTTTTTTTAGTTAACTTTTATTAATTACAATTTGTTCATTTTGTATCCCCCCATAAGCCCCTCCGTCCTCCCCTCCCGGTCCCACCCTCCCCCCCTTTCTGCATGCATGCCCCTCCCCAAGTCCACTGATAGGGGAGGTCCTCCTCTCCTTCTTTCTGATCTTAGTCTATCAGTTCTCATCAGAAGTGGCTGCATTGTCAGGGTTCTAGGTTATCTCCACGAATAGTCCTTGGTTGGAGTATGAGTCTCTGGGAAGTTCCCTGTGTTCAAATTATCTTGTTCTGTTGCTCTCCTTGTGGAGTTCCTGTTCTCTCCAGATCTTACTATTTCCCACTTCTTACATAAAATTCCGTTCACTCTGCCCGACAGTTGGCCATCAGGCTCAACATCTGCTTTGACAGTCTGCATGGCAGAGGTTTTCAGAGGCCCTCTGTGACAGGTTTGGAGGTTGTTTCCTGTTTCCTTCTTCTGGCTTTCAAAGGCCCTCTGTAGCAGGTTCCTAGGTTGTTTCCTATTTTCTTTTTCTTCTGATGTCCATCCTCTTTGCCTTTGAGGGTGGGGATTGAACATTTTAGTTAGGATCCTCTCTTTTGCTTAGTTTGTTTAGATGTACAGATTTTAGTGGGTTTATTCTACGTTGTATGTTTATATGAGTGAGTATATACCATGTGTGTCTTTTTGCTTCTGGGACAACTCACTCAGGATGATCCTTTCCAGGTCCCACCATTTACCTGCAAATTTCATGATTTCTTTATTTTTCATTGCTGAGTAATACTCCATTGTATAGATGTACCACAGTTTCTGCATCCATTCTTCAGTTGAGGGGCATCTGGGTTGTTTCCACCTTCTGGCTATTACAAATAAAGCTGCTACAAACATGGTTGAGCAAATGTCCTTATTGTGCACTTGAGCATCTTTTGGATATATACCTAGGAGTGGTATGGCTGGATCTTGGGGAAGCGCTATTCCTAGTTGTCTGAGAAAGCGCCAGATTGATTTCCAGAGTGGTTGTACAAATTTACATTCCCACCAGCAGTGGAGAAGGGTTCCCCTTTCTCCACAACCTCTCCAGCATGTGTTGTCCCTTGAGTTTTTGATCTTGGCCATTCTCATGGGTGTAAGGAGAAATCTCAGTGTTGTTTTGATTTGCATTTCCCTAATGGCTAATGAGGTTGAGCATTTCTTTAAGTGCTTCTGTGCCATTCGATATTCCTCTACAGAGAATTCTCTGTTTAGCTCTGTTCCCCATTGTTCAATTGGATTACTTGGTTTGCTGCTTTTCAGCTTCTTTAGTTCTTTATATATACTGGATATGAGTCCTCTGTCAGATAAAGTGTTGGTGATGATACTTTCCCAATCTGTAGGCAGTCACTTTGTTTTGATGACGGTGTCCTTTGCTTTACAGAAGCTTTTCAGTTTCATGAGGTCCCATTTATTGATTGTTGCTCTTAGAGCCTGTGCTGTTGGTGTTCTGTTCAGGAAGTTGTCTCCTGTACCAATGAGTTCTAGGGTATTCCCCACTTTTTTGTTTTCTAGCCGATTTAATGTGTCTGGTTTTATGTTGAGGTCTTTGATCCACTTGGACTTCAGTTTTGTGCAGAGTGATAAGTATGGATCTATTTTCATTTTTCTACATGTAGACATCCAGTTGGACCAGCACCATTTGTTAAAGATGCTATCTTTTTTTCCATTGTATGGTTTTGGCATCTTTATCAAAGATCAGGTGTTCATAAGTGTGTGGGTTTATTTCTGGGTCTTCTGTTCGGTTCCCTTGATCCACCATTCTGTTTCTATGCCAGTACCATGCAGTTTTTATAACTGTTGCTCTATAGTACAGCTTGAGATCAGGGATGGAAATACCTCCAGAAGATCTTTTATTGTAGAGGATTGTTTTAGCAATTCTGGGTTTTTTGTTATTCCATACGAAGTTGAGAATTTTTCTTTCCAGGTCTGTAAAGAATTGTGTTGGCAATTTGATGGGAATTGCATTAAATCTGTAGATTGCTTTTGGTAAGATGGCCATTTTTACTATGTTAATCCTGCCAAGCCATGAGCATGGGAGATCTTTCCATCTTCTCATATCTTCTTCTAATTCTTTCTTCAGAGACTTGAAATTTTTTTCGTACAAGCCTTTGACTTGCTTGCTTAGGGTTACAGCAAGGTACTTTACGTCATTTGTGGCTATTGTGAAGGGTGTTGTTTCCCTAATTTCTTTCTCAGCCCTTTTGTCTTTTGTATACAGGAGGGCTACTGATTTTTTTGAGTTAATTTTGTATCCGGCCACTTTGCTGAAGGTGTTTATCAGCTGTAGGAGTTCCCTGGTAGAGTTTTTGGGGTCACTCATGTATACTATCATGTCATCTGCAAATAGTGATAATTTGACTTCTTCCTTTCCCATCTGTATCCCCTTTATCTCCTTCAACAGTCTTATTGCTCTAGCAAGGACTTCCAGCACTAATTTGAAGAGATATGGAGAGAGTGGGCAGCCTTGTCTTGTCCCTGATTTCAGTGGGATTGCTTTAAGTTTCTCTCCGTTCAGTTTGATGTTGGCTATAGGCTTGTTGTATATCGCCTTTACTATGTTTAGATATGTGCCTTGTATCCCTGATCTCTCCAATACTTTAAACATGAATGGACGTTAGATTTTGTCAAATGCTTTTTCAGCATCTAGAGAGATTATCATGTGGTTTTTTTTCTTTCAGTTTGTTAATATGGTGGACCACATTGATGGATTTCCGTATATTGAACCACCCCTGCATACCTGGGATGAAGCCTACTTGGTCATAGTAGATAATATCTTTGATGTGTTCTTGTATTCGGTTTGCAAGTATTTTGTTAAGTATTTTTGCATCAGTGTTCATAATGGAGATTGGCCTGAAATTCTCTTTCTTTGTTGGGTCTTTGTGAGGTTTAGGTATCAAGTTGACTGTGGCTTCATAGAATGAGTTTGGTAATGTTCCTTCTGTTTCTATTTTGTGGAATAGTTTGAAAAGAATTGGAGTTAGCTCTTCTTTGAAGGTCTGGTAGAATTCTGCGCTGAAGCCATCTGCTCCTGGGCTCTTTTTGGATGGGAGACTTTTGATGACCGCTTCTGTTTGACAATTGATTTTTTTAACCAAAAATTAACTACCTGAATTCACTATGCAATTTTTAAGTTCTGAAGACACCAAGTCTCCAAGCTGTGCTGCCATCAAAATCACGTGGGAGGTTTGTTAGGCCTGAACAAGGAATTTCTGGTTCAGCCTAGGGGTTGAAACCCAAGAATTAACGTTTTCAGTGAGTTCCTAGATTATTCTGACACTGCTTGTCTGGGATCCATACTTTGATAACCATCAGCAAAAGCAAAGCACAGCACTTCTTTCCTCTTCCAAGGTCCTTAGAGAGCTACACTGTGCTCTCTAAGTCTTGGTGGAGATAGGCAATTTGGGCTCAAGGCAATGAAATGAGGTGTATGGGGTGCAACAGAACCACAAGGCTACAGACTCAATATCATAATGCCATCCTTCCTAACATGTAAAAGGACGAACCAGCCATGAATAGGCTAACATAGATCTCTGAAGTGGACATTGCTGGTTTAATTTTAACTGTCACCCTGGAGAATGCATGCATAAGTAATTGAGCTACAAGCGTTCATGAACAGGGTCTAAAATGTACAGACTCATTCAGTTACTCTACCCACCATGGGCTGATGTCTAACATTTACTCTTTCCACTTGATCTCCCAACCTAGTAGTGCTCATCAATTAAGACACAAACCTGACCTGACAGTTCATACCAATAAAGAAAAATATAATTATCCAGCAGTCCTGCCATCTCCTTGTTAACATTTGATATATTTTGCTGTGCTATCTTTTTTGTACTTTGGCATATACACATGAAAGTAGATACTTCTATTCCTGAAGAATTGACTTGCCCACAGGCAATGATAAGATGGCTATCAGTACACGGGTTACTGATTACAGTCTTGTGTCTTCCAGACCTGCTAATAAGATTGGTTCCCATGGTTCAAATGAATTCTTCTCTTAACTTCTTTAGAGTCTTTTTCTTTTAAAAATATTATATAAAGCAAAATAACATGGACAGGAAATTACATGTGATGGTAGGAAATAGTGTCTGGATTTTCTGTTCTACTCCCAATCCTGCAAACCCCCAGGTAATGTATTCTTACACAACCAGATATTTGCCATGGCTAATATATAAAGGAAGTCTGCACATCCTTACTTCCCTATTGTTATAACTGCACAGGCTCTTCTCACGCTCACCCTTGCAATTACTTTTTATAACACCCATCTCTGCTGCAAGAAAAAGAATGCAGAGCGGAAAGTTCTGCTGAACTTTCCCATTGCTTCAGACAGCTCTTTGGAGAAAGCACTTTGGTTCCATGTTATCAATAATCAGTCCTAAGCTTGTAAAAGATAATTCTTATTCCTGTGAGTGATGACTAATCTTGCTTGTCAATTTGACTACATTTGGAATTATCTAAAACACAAGCAGCTGGCTGTGCCCATGAGGAATATATATATATTTGAAGTGGGAAATGCCAGCCTAAATGAGGGCCATGCTTTCTGGTGGCAACCCACATAAAAGGACATAGAAGAAACTTTTGCTTTTTGCCTGCTTGTCCTCATACTCACTGGCAGGTTTATTTGTCCTGTTGCTGAAGGATTTCTTCACTTGTGTTGGAACCTATTTCTTCTAGGCTCCAATACAGACTTCAGACCAGCAGCTTTCTTGGACTGCAGCACCAGATCAGAACTACTGGGGTACTCAGTCTCATGGATTCTTGCTTGACCTTTCTTTCAGGAGACAGCCTTTGTTAAACTACTTAGAATACAGCATGTAAGCTACTCCAATTAATCCAAATTCTATTCATTCTATCAGTTCTTGTTTATGGATATCTCTGTGACCACTACTGCCAGGAAATCCTCAGGGGGAAAGATGGCAATTTAGTTCAACATCACTTGGTATCTGATGTTGGTTCAAATTTCAAGATTCTGACCCTGAGTAGTTTATTTTAGGCATATTTAAGCCAGGCACAATTTGGTGGAAAAATGCCTGTTGATAAATCCTGTGTGCACAATAATGCCCAGGATGTGACTACATTAAAATGCTTTGTACATGTGACATGTCCCATAAATATGACTTCTATAGATTGACTATATGGTCACCTTCCATAAAGATAGATTCTGTGGATTAACAAGCTCATGATAAGGGCTTGAGAAGGATCCAGGGTGCTTTTGGCTACACAGGTAGTTCAAAAGGCCACCATCATGTCTAATCCCAGCTTTCTGGTATTCATGGATATTCTCACTTCCTGATGTTGTAGACAATCTAAGTGAAAGCACTGGTTTCAGACACTGGGAAAACAATATGGGAAAAGGAAATTCTCACTTGTCTAAGATAGCCTTGTATTTAGAGAACTTTACTGCATTTCCTTTCCTCTAATCATGATAATAAACATAAAAAGCAAGTAATAAGGACCCTTAATTAGAAAAGAAAAAAACCTAAAACTACAGAAAGTAAGAAAGCTATTCCTTCTTCCAGGGCTAAACTTGTAAAAAGTGGCCAGGGACTTTGAAATTCAATCTTTTCCTGTTGTGTTGTCTTCCTGGTATTTGGGTGGTTTTTAGCTCAGATCTTATAGCAATCTATACCTTCAACAATTATTCATTTCTTTTACAATCAACTGATTTTTTTTCATGGTAAAAATTGTTGACAAAATCTAAAAGATATATAGAAATAGTGGGTTATTATATGCATATGTCATATCCACATAGAGGACTATGACACCAAATATACATGAAGTGTTTTCTGATGCTTCATGTATAAAGAGAGAGAAAACAAAAATTTTAATTTTCATAGAGAAGCATAAAATGCTAGTATACCTGTGATACTAGATGGACAAAAGTAAACATAAATAAAATTCTAAAGAATTTTTTTATTTACAATAAATTGCATGTAAGGTTTAGAGTTGCCATATCTTTACAAAACTATACATACATATTCCCATGTATATGCACAGAAAAAATGTCTTTCTTGAAGAAAAATTATTTTACAAAACATGCCTCAGCAGGGGAAGAGGAAGTAGGCACAATATTTTCATTTTTTTACATGTCTTTATTTTTTGACATGTGCAGTTACATATATATATATATATATATATATATATATGTGTGTGTGTGTGTGTGTGTGTGTGTGTGTGTGTATTACTTTTCCCTAAAAATAGAACTACAATTTGATCTAGCTCTATAACTCCTAGATATATACCCAAAGGATTACAAGTCTTACCACAGAAATACTTGCATATCCATCTTTATCACTTCACTGTCCATACTGTTTAAGATTTTTGCCTGTAAGTTAAGTGCACAACATGGGTACAGTACTCATATTAGCCAGGAGAGGACAACAGATGCTGTTGGAGGTTTTTCTGATGCCTGTTACTGGCCCTCAAGATTTGGTTACACCTATCCTTGCTTTGTAAACCTGCCTAAGACACACCTGATTGATTGATTAAATGGCCTATATCTGAACATGGCAGAATGCCCAGGCTTGGAGAGAACAGGAAAATCACAGAATATAGAAGGACAGGAAGAACGAGGAATGGATACAGAAATTGTGGCACATTTACACAATGGAATACTACTCAGCAATTAAAAACAAGGAAATAATGAAATTTGCAGGCAAATGGTGGGATCTAGAAAAGATCATCCTGAGTGAGGTAAACCAGGAACAAAAAGACACACATGGTATATACTCACACACGGTGGATATGAGACCTATAAGATAGGATAAACATACTAAAATCTGTACACCTACAGAAGCTAAACAAGAAGGAGAACCTGGGGTAAGATGATCAATCCTCACTTAGAAAGACAACTGGGATGGACATTGGAAGTAGGAGAAAACAAGTAACAGGACAGAAGCCTACCACAGAGGGCCTCTGAAAGACTTTACCTAGCAGTGTATCAAAGCAGATGCTGAGACTCATAACCAAACCTTTGGCAGGGAATCTTACGAAAGAAGGGAGAGTTAGTATGACCTGAAGAGGGAAGGAGCTCCACAAGACCAAATATACCTGGGCACAGGGGTCTTTCATGAGACTGTTTCTCCAACCAAGGACCATGTATGTATATAACCCAGAACCCCTGCTCATATGTAGCCCATTGTAGCGCAGTATCCAAGTGGGTACCCTAGTAAGGGGAACAGGAACTATTTCTGACATGAACTCAATGGCTGGCTCTTTGACCTCCCCTCCCCCTCCGAGGAAGGAGCAGCCCTGCTAGGCCACAGAGGAGGGCATTGCAAACAGTCCTGAAGATACCTGATAAGCTAGGGTCAGATGGAAGGGGAAGAGGTTCTCCCCATCAGTGGACTTGGAAAGGGGCAGGGAGGAGATGAGGGAAGGAGGGTGGGACTGGCAGGGAATGAGGGAGGGGGCTACGGCTGGGATACAAAATAAGTAACCTGTAATAAATATAAAAAATAAAAATTGTGAAAAAAATTTTTTTAATGTTTAAAAGGACAGGAAGAAAGGAAGAAGGAGGATGTCATGATGGGTGAAGAAAAGGACAAACACATGGGCTGTGAGCAATAATGGTGTGAAAAGACACAGATGAACAATACAAGCATGTACCATAGGACTATGGATGGAAAGTAGACCAGATGAGGTGAATCACACTGATGGCATTAAATGGGGGCTGGATGGATGGTGAGGATATTGAGCCACTGTAAGTGAAATATCTGCCTGGCCCAAGGTAAATAAGGCAATTATAAAATCTAACAGGTGTCTGTGTCTTATTATTTGTAATAACAGGTTATATAATATCACTATGATAATCAAATGGCTGATAATAAACATTATGCAGCCCAACACATTCATTTATTTTTTATTTACGACAACAAGATGCCTTGAAACCAGAGTTACTTGCCTGTGAACCACCATATAAATGCTGGGAATTGAACCTGGAAGAGTAGTAAAAGCTCTTAACCTCTGAGCCATCTTTCCAGGTTTTATCCAATTTCATAGTGTCTATTGTCTTGGTAAAGGAATTCATAGTACCTAAGGGACGAGAAGGAAAAGCTAGCCTATCAAATACTTACTAGACACACCAAAATGCTGACTTCCTCTCTCTCAAAGATACTTACTGGCCCGTTTTCTTCATCTGAAACAGGAGTGAACTCTCCTTCCAGGAGCTTAGAGATCCAGGCAGCAACTCCTTCAGAAACGGTTGGCTGAGCCATTCAGGCTTATAGAAAACTGTTGGTTTAGGTCTAGACACCTTGACAAATCTTTCCATACCAAATATTCAGAGATGTAGTTTTAGATTTGACCAGCAGGTGGCAATGATCTGAACCGGCTATCTTTGCTGCAATGGAAAAGCATAATGACGTAAACAGATATATGTATGGAATAAATAACCCTAAAATATTTGAAATTTTTCATATGGACAGAAATGACAGATAGTGTGCATGATGTTTCATTTTTTTTAAGAAATAGTAGATCCAGGGACTGAATCTCTTACCTTCAAGCAGGGTCTGCTCAGGGGCCCATTTGTCCCTTCCTCCTTTTCCTCTTTGAAGCACACACTCCCATTTCTAGATGCCTACAAACATAGTGACTTGGAAGATACTGACTATATTGTTTTCATATAGATGAAACAAGCTAGTATTTCTGTAATACTAAAGTGAGTAGAAAAGAATAAGACAAGGTAAGTAATCATATAATAAAAAGAAATGGCTCAAGTGATCCTTCTTCTTCCAAAACTCAGTAAGAAACATCTGCGCAAAACAGCACAAAAGCTCATGAGTTACATAAATATTTGGATGGCATTTTTCTGTGTATATTTTCAAGTGTTCTTTAATAGTTGTGGCATTTATTTTCTGTCACATCCCCTTCCCCATTTTTTAAATAAGGGGCCTACTAAGCTCAGGATAGCCTCCACCACCCCCACCCCAAATTCTGAGATTACAGGAAATTATTACCAGGTCCAGCTAGAAAATTTTTTAAAGGCTTAGTGTGTTCTGAGCACACTGTGCAGTTCATCTGATAATCCCCTTTAAAATCACGCTAGGCAGAATTTTTGTTGCTTAGCAAATAATCGCTTTTCCTGTGTTAATTTAGTATTCATTTGTACATACAATAAATGTTAGATGTATGCATACATGATCATAAAGTATACACTATACAATCTATGAAAACACTATGCTGAGAAAGGACTGAGGACAAAGCAAAATGACCACGGTCAAGATTGGTCCTACTTGCAGTCACCAGTGCAGAAGGCATCCTGCTGCCAATGAATAAAAAAAGCTACCACTGGCCTTTGTCTCCTCACATATGCCCAGAACCTCATGATGCAGAGTGACTGGATGGATGGTAAAGTAGATTATACTGTCTGCAAAACTGGATATTCTCAACAGGACCACAGTGTGGATGAAGATGGAGCATGTGAGCAAAATCTGACAGGTTAGAGATAGAGCCCTTCAGGATTTTAGATGAGTGCATACTGATTTTAAATGAGGATTCTAAATGAGTGCATACTGAGAGAACGTGGGCACCATTGTGCTAAAAGGTAATCAAATAAGAATTTTCAGTCATTCAGTGTGTAACCTCATCTTTTATAAACGACAGAGTCAATTGTGTTTCCATGTACATGCTCACCTCTCCACTTTAAAATAACAGCCTGTACTCATGCCTTCCCCCAAATCATTTCTTTTCCCAGTATGTGAAAATGGATTGTCTCAACAGGGAATAAAGATTCCTTTGTCTTCAGGCTTATTTATTTTGAGAACTTAGTAGATGGTATTTATACTGGGACTTGGAATTTTATCAAATATTTCTTGAACAGGAAACCAGGCAACCTAATGTTCTCAATTTGTATGGTTTGAATATATATAATCCATAAGCAAAAATATTGTTATATATGAAAATGATCTTGAGTTGGTGGATGCATTAAACTTAAATATTGAGCTTGGAGAAAAAACAACATGAAATCATGGTTTCTGTATGCTGTCCGCTTAGTTTTGACAGAATGATTTTTGTACTCATATTTTTCAGAGTTGAGCAATAAATTTCTTTTGGTGTAAACACTGTTCACATATTAAAAGACCGCCGTTTGTAAACAATGTTAAAAGTAGTCTAGTGTTTGATGTTAATAACCTTGTAAAGATAGTATTTATTCAAGGCTCAGTAAAGACTAATTCGACTTGACATTTCCTTTTTCACTATGTAAAGTTAGAGCTGAGGTTTGCACAAATAAAAGGTTACTCATTCCTAATATATGTTTAGAGCTCTTGATTTCCTGATCTATAGAATATACATTATTACCCCTTGCCAATAGGAAGAATCCAACAAATCCCAAGACACTGAGAATCTCTGTACAGTGCAAAAAAGTGACAGTAGATTGGCATGCCAAAATAACTGTAGCTGGGACCTGCAGCGTGCATGCAGGGCTCCTACCATGAAGCCTTAGGCCACCCATCCACCCAAACCCACCATCTGTGGACACCTTCCTGGGACTGGCAGTGGCCACGCTCTCAATTCTGACCCCATAGCCTTAGGCCACCCACCTTCCAAGGCCACTTTCTGTGGATACCTTCCTGGAACCAACTCCTTTGGCTGCTCAGACCTTGGGCACCTACTCTCATTGTCTCCTATACTGAGGGTGAGAATCCAAACCTGGGTGCCCACTAATACAGTCCTGTGGACACATTCTGGGTACTAATGACTCTTGGTTCCAAACCCAGGAGGCCACACACTCAACATCCTGTGCATACCTTCTGGTCTCAGTGGCTAGTGACACTGATTCTCACTGCCCTGTGGAGGGGATATATTCTGGTACTGAAGGGGAGGACTGACTCCATTCTGCCTGCACCCCCATCTGCCTGGCTCACCCAGGTCAGAATCAGCCAGCACAGTACAGTGAACACAGCAGAACTGAGCTAGGCTTGGGACCCAGGTTCCATTCCCCACCACAAAAGTGAAGCTTGTGGGACACTGGAGCAGCTCTAGGCAGAGAGATCTATAGACCAGCACCCCAGCAGCCTGGCTCACCGAGGCCGGAAACAGGGAGCCCAGCACAGACAGAGAACCGAGCTGAGCTGAGTTAAGCACCTGACCCAAATTTCGTTGTCCTCCTCCCCAAGGAGGGCTGTGGGGCACTGGAGCAGCTCTAGGCTCTGAGATCTTTCTGCCTGCTTCCCAGCAGCCTAGCCCACCTAGGTCGGAAACAATGAGGCCAGCACAGCCAGTAAAGAGAGCAGAGCTGAGCCAGGTCTGGGACCCAAATCCCATCTTCCACCATCTTAAGGAAGCCTGTGGGACACTGGAGAAGCTCTAGACTCAGAGATCTTTCCACCTGTGCCCCATCTACCTGGCATACATGGGTCACAACAGTGAGCCAGCAGACAGTGAATCCAGGGGAGACTACCCAAGACTCCAAAGACAGGTAGACCCAGTCTGGAATACAGGCTCCAGGAATAATCAGTCAAGACTATAGGCAACCAGATGGCTGGAGATCTGTGTAAGAATACAGGTAACAAAAACCAGGACATCATGGCTTCACCAGAATCTCCAAAAATCAACGGATTTTTGCAGCTGAAACACAGGAAAATGATCTTAAATCTATAATTATGCAGTTTTATGAGGCACATAAAGAAGAAACTAATACTCCCCCTCAGGGAGGATTCAACCTTACCAGGCCATAGAGGAAGACAATGCAGCCACTCCTGGTGAGACCTGATAGACTAGGATTAGATGGAAGGGGAGGAGGACCTCCCTTATCAGTGTATTTGGGCAGGGGCATGGGTGGAGAAGAGGGAGGGAGGGCGGGACTGAGAGGGGATGAGGGAGGGGGCTACAGGTGGGATAAAAAGTGAATAAACTATAATTAATAAAAATAATATTTTTATTTTATTTTAATTACACTTTATTTACTTAGTATCCTTCCTCTAGTTCCTTCCCTCCTCCCCTCCCAATCCCTCCCTTCCTCTCCCTTCTCCACGAATGCCCTCCCCAAGTTCACTGGTAGGGGAGGGTTTCTTTTTCTTCCTTTTGATTCTAGTCTGTTAGGTCTCATCAGGAGTGGCTGCATTGTCTTCTTCTGTGGCCTAGTAAGGCTGCTCCCCCCTCAGGGGGAGGCAATTAAAGAGCAGGCCAATCAGTTCATGTCAGAAGCAGTCCCTGTTCCCATTACTATGGAACCAACTTGGACACTGAACTGCCATGGGCTACATCTGTGCAGGGGTTCTAGGTTATCTACATGAATAGTCCTTGGTTAGAGTATGAGTCTCAGGAAAGACCCTTGTGTTCAAAATTTTTGGTTCTGTTGATCTCCTTGTGGACCTCCTGTCCTCTCCAGATCTTACTATTTCCCACTTCTTTCATAAGATTCCTTGCATTCTGCCCAAAGTTTGGCCCTAAGTCTCAACATCTGCTCTGATAGTCTGCAGGGCAGAGCCTTTCAGAGGCCCTCTGTAGGAGGCTCCTAACTTGTTTCCCATTTTCTTCCTTTTCTGATGTCCATCTGCTTTGCCTTTCGCAATGGGGATTGAGCATTTTAGCCAGAGTCCTCCCTCTAGATTAGTTTTTTTTAGGTAGTGTACAGATTTTAGTAGGTTTATCCTATATTATATATCTATATGAGTGAGTATATACCATGTGTGTCTTTCTGCTTCTGGGATAGCTCACTCAGGATGATCCTTTCCAATTCCCACCATTTACCTGCAAATTTCATGATTTCCTTGTTTTTCATTGCTGAGTAATATTCCATTGTGTAGATGTATCACAATTTCTGTATCCATTCTTCAGTTGAGGGGCATCTGGGTTGTTTTTAAAAGAAACTAACAAAAAATAGATGCACATACAGAGGAAATTAAAAAAAAAAAAAAACTAAAGAGGCCATCATGGAAAGACAGGAATCCACATTCAAACAGATGAAGGAAATGGTGCACGACATGAAAACAGAATGAGAATCAATAAAGAAAACACAAACAGAAAATCTTGGAGCTGAAGAACTTAGAGCAACGATCAGTAACCACAAAGGTAAGCATCACCAACAGAATAGAAGGGATGTAAGAGAGAATCTCAGGCACTGAAGATACATTGATACATCTCTCAAAGAAAAAAAATAAATCAGAAATGTTCCAAACACAACACATCTAGGAAATCAAGGACACCATGAAAAGACAAAACGTAAAAATAATATGAATAGACTAAAAAGAACATTCTAAGATCCAAGGCCCAGAAAATATTTTTGAAAAAAACATAGAAAAATTTTTTCCCAACTTAAAGAGATGCCCATAAAGATATAACAGGCCTACAGAACACCAAATAGACTAGACCAGAAAAGAAACTCCTCGCATAGTAGTCACAACACTAAATCTACAGAACAAAGAAAAAAATATATCAAAAGCAGCAAGAGAAAAGGGCCAAGTAACATAAATACAGACTTAACAGAATCACACCAGACTTCCCAACAGAAACTACGAAAGCCAGAGGGACCTGGGCAATATCATGCAGATGCATAGAGATCACAGATGCCAACCCAGACTATTATATCCAGCAAAACTTTCACTCAATATAGATGGAGAAAAAAAACTTTCCAGGATATAACTAAATATAAACCATCCAGCCCTACAGAAGATACTAGAAGGAAAATTTCAACCCAAGAAGATCAATTACACCTAAGGAAACACAGGATTAAAATACCATCACAACAAAAAAGCAAAATATAAAAAACACACAAACACAAAATCACCACCAACTCCACAATAAGTGTAACAAACATTCATTGGTCTCAAATATCTATTAACATCAATGGTCTCAGCTCTCCAATATAATGACGCTAACAGATTGGTTGCGGAAAGAGGATCCAACCTTCTGCTGCTTTCAAGAAACACACCTCTGCAACAAAGATAGATACTACCTCAGAGTAAAGGGTTAGAAAACAGTTTTCCAAGCAAACAAACCCAAGAAGCAAGCTGGAGTAGCAATCCTAATATCTAATAAAATAGACTTTCAACCAAAATTAATAAAAATAGATGGAGAGGGACACTTCTTTCTCATCAAAGGAAAAATCCACCAGGAAGATATCACAATCCTGAATATCTATGCATCAAACACAAGGGCTCCTACATTTGTCAAAGAAACATTATTAAAGCTTAAATCACACATTGATTCCAACACGTTAATAGTGGGAGACTTTAACACCCCACTCTCACCAAGGGACAGATCAGTGAGACAGAAGCTAAGTGTCATTATCTCTTGCAGGAGCAGCCTTGCCAGGCCACAGAGGAAGACAATGCAGGCAGTCCTGATGAGACCTTATAAACTAGGGTCAGATAGAAGCAGAGGAGGACCTATCAGTGGACTAGGGCAGGGGCATAGGAGGAGAAGAGGGAGGGAGGGTGGGATTAGGTGAAGAGAAGGAAGGGGGCCACAGCTAGGATACAAAGTGAATAAATTGCAATAAATAAAAAATTTAAAAAATTAATTTGTAAGCTGAGTGTGGTGGCACAAGCCTTTAATCTCAGGACTAGGGTGGCAGAGCCAGTGGTTCTATGTGAGTTCGAAGCCAGCCTGGTCCACAGAGAGAATTCCAGGACTGCAGGACTGCTCGGGGTATTACACTGAAAAAACCTGTCTCAAAAAAAAAAAAAAAAAAAAAAGAAAGAAAGAAAGAAAGAAAGAAAGAAAAAAGAAAAAATTAATACCCGGATTCCAAGACTCTGTTAGGCTTTCATAGTTGCTGTTTTATATATGCTGAGCTGTCTTCCTGGCCCAACAAAACTAATGTAAGTTAATTATTATTGACATAAATATTTATACAATTTTAAAGAAAGGGGCAAGGAGAAGCTATGATGCCATAGCAAGGGCTTTTTTGATGAAAAGGTTTCTTACAGGACTTAGCATTGAGAAAGTTACAGGTAGAAATTGTTTTATTTCTGAAAGGGAGATATTTAGAACACGCCGACTTATTCCTATTGGAAGGCTCTGCAAGACCTCTTTCGATCAGTTCCTCTGCTTCCTATAAGTGGATAAAAAAGTGTGTTATCCTAACACTTCTTCTAATGGGCAGTGGAATCTGAAGGTGCAGATATTTTGTTGGCTTTTTAAAAGAACTAGGAAGTTACCTTTGATAAGATATCTTACTTTATTCATATATAAAACTGTAATTTGAAAATGAAAGTATGTTCAAATTGTAATCTGGAATACTGGAGTGTTTAATATTTTCTTCATGTGTTAATGCAAAAGTTCTGGCAATCTATTTGGAAGTGCATTTAGATGGTAAACCTGGTGATATCTCTTTTATCTGATTATTGCTGTTCTGTCTGTGTTAGGCTTAGGCATTAACAGTTAAGTCTTTGTCTCAATTTCTTAATGCTCATTATGCCTGTGTTGCCATTAAGGCAGGGTGTGTCTGTCATTTACTTGCCAGAGCTGTTCGTTGCTGCCTTTACAAAATCATGTTTGGGAAATGTACATACTTGTCAGTTGCTGAGTATGTTGTCCCCTTCCTAACCTCAGGACCTTTGGGACATTCTTCCCATGGTCCATGATGTCTTTAGGCTCCACTACCTGGGTTCAAGTATTTACTCAAACAAAATTTTTCAAAGAAACTCACCTAAGCATCCTCTTATTCTTTTAGCCATGCTTACAGTTCTCATCTTATTATTTGGTTTATCAATTCCAATATACTCAGTTCAATGCACTATTGTTTCCAAGGCTCTTCTCTACTTGACTGGAGGGTAGCAGGGGAAGAAAGTGTTGGAACTTAGACACTTGTGGTATTAGCCAAGTTGGTAGACGTGTCTTGTGTTAGTTACCCTCGTTGTTGCTATGACAGAATACCTGAGCAATGCAAGTCAAGGAAGGGAGAGTTTCTCCTAGTTCACAGTTTAAGCTAAAGTCCTTCACGGTGGAGAAATCACAGTGGCAGAAGCTTGAAGCCAAGCTGATTATTATCCCAGGTGAGTAAGCAGAGAGAGATGATTGCTGGAGTTCATCTCACCTCCTTATTCAGTCTGGGACCATCAGACCATGAAACTGCAGCCCTCAATTAAACCAGTCTATTAATAATAGAAACTCCCATTTCAGATATACCTTGGGGCTTATCTCCCCTTGGTGATTCTGGATCCTGACAAACTGACCACCATATTAGCCATCCTATGGATGGTGTCTGAAGAGACCAGGGCAGTGAAATAATGTGATATGTGGGGAGAAGAGTAGCCAGAAGAGAAATGAGAGAGCATGCAAAAAAGAGGCATGCAACACCACGGGGAGCCCTCAGTATTTTTCACTATAGTCGGCCTTAGATCTGACTTCCAAGAGAATATGTCCTTTATCTCTTTCAATGAAGAAGAAATAGACCATGATTATCCTAAAAGGTTCCTGTGATAACTGGAGTCACAAAACTCATTTATTTAGCTCCTTTCTTTTCTAGGGTAGTAATTGGGGTTATATTTCGAAATGCACCATCATATACATGATGCCATGCCCTGCACGTCTTCTTTTGTGTAAGTTCAAGATTGCAGACAGAGCTTTGTTGGGAATGAAGAAGCTCAGACAAGAGAGCAGGTTAACCAGTTGTGTTCACACTCCCAGTGTCAGCAACATCTCTGTATTTAGTGTGCATATTTAGCCCTCTCTCTTCTCCCTCAGTGCCATGTGCACTCAAGAGGCACTGTGAAGTGCTTAGATGGGGTGGGGGACTCAGCGTTTATGGTTTCAGGCTTTAGATTCTGGAAACAAGTTCAGCTCCTTCACAGGCTCCTCTGACCTGTAAAAAGCCCTGTTGATCTTTCTACTGACTGTCTCACAAGATACTGGGGAAGTGAGGTAATGTCTCCCTAGACTTCTGAGCTTCTTGGAAGAGCAACATTTACAGGAATGTGATTTCTTAATACATTGCTCGTGTTGTAATGGGCTTAAATTCTATTTACCTAAATTTATTTAGGTGCTTCTGGAATAACTTGCTGTCTTGACTTTGATATCTAGACAGGGGATGTTCAGTTCAGCGAGCCGGCCGTACACTTATGAGGTTAGAAAAGAAAGCTAGGAAAGGAGGGTGTGAAAGCAAGATTGGGTAGCAATGGTGGAGGGAGCTTGTCACCACTTTTGTATCATACTTTAAGTTTTAATAAAAATAAATAACATAAAAATTGAAATAAAACAAAAAATCACCTTCTACCCAGTAAATATATACAATTAATATTTTTCAATTTAAGTAAGCCTTAAGTGTGTGGAAAAAGACTAAGACTTTTATCCATTCCATGAAAACTCTCTGCTTATTTTATCAACTTGGTTTCCACATACACCACATACTCCTTTTGAGAAAATGATGCATTTAAACTTTGAATGAAGTATAGGCCTTTAATCCCAGCTCTTGGAGCAGAGGCAGGAGGAGCTCTGTATATTCATGAACTGCCTGCTCTATTTAACAAGTTCCAGGCCATAGTAAAACCCTGTCTAAAACTCAAGCTGTAAAACAAACAAACAAACAAACAGAAAGCCACAATAAATATATGTTTATAATTTTTCATTATTTTTATCGAAAATAGATGTTTTTATATAATATGTTCTGATTGCAATTTTCTCTCCTCCAAGATTCTCCCATCTGCCTACTTTCCCAAATCCACACTTTTTCTTGCTCTTTCTCTTTAAAAAACAAACAGGCATATAAAAATAAAAAAATAAAACAAATTTTTTTTAAAAACTGAATAGGACAAAACAAACAAATGAACAGAAGAAAATGAGCCTAAGAAAAAGCACAAGAAATACAAAGAGACCTAGAGATATATTCACATGCAAATCCCATAAAGACACAAAACTGAAAACCATAACATGTAAGAAAAGAAGCGGTTGCGGGGGGGGGGGGGGGGAGCCCAGACAAAGAATGGTGAGGCAAAAACAAACAAACAACAGCAACAACAACAAACAAATGACCGTCCAAAAATTAAGTTTGTTTTGTGTTAGCCATCTCCTGCTGGTCATGGAGTCTACCAAATGTGGTTTGCAAAGCTGGTGAGACTCCATTGGAGAGAACTAAGTTTTCATTTGCAAGCAGTTATCAATTGGAGATTGCTTAGGAACTGGAGATTTTTGTCTACTTTCTCCATTCAGCATTGGGTCCCCATCTAGTACAGACTCATGCAGACCCCCTGCATGCTGCCATAGTCTCTGTGAGTTCATATGTGGGTCAGTCCTGTTGTATCTATAACTGGCCTTGTTTCCTTGGTGCCCTCCATCCCCTCTGGCTCTTATGCTTTTTCTGCTTCCTCTTCCACAGGGTTCCCTGAGCCACAAAGGGAAGGATTTGATGGAAATACTCCACTTAGGACCACATGTTCCAAGTTCTCTCACTCACTCTCTGAACATTGGCTGTGGGTCTCTATGTTTGTTCAGAAGAAAGTTTCTCTAATGTTTTCCGAGAAAGACACTGATCTACGAGTATAGCAAAATGTCATTATGAGTAATTTTATTGCTGCATTCTTCATCTCATGCCAATCACAATGGCCAAGATGAAAGAAAGAAAGAAGGAAAGAAAGAAAGAAAGAAAGAAAGAAAGAAAGAAAGAAAGAAAGAAGGAAGGAAGGAAGGAAGGAAGGAAGGAAGGAAAGAAAGAAAGAAAGAAAGAAAGAAAGAGGAAGGAAGAAAGGAAGGAAGGAAGGAAGGAAGGAAGGAAGGAAGGAAGGAAGGAAG